>NC_060175.1:105358867-105441367 GCF_021184085.1 Oncorhynchus gorbuscha | reverse complement strand
GAAAAGGCACCCGCCACACCGTGAGACTTGTCTACGACAACATTCTATTGTTATTACAGGGGGAACAAACTACTGTTGTAAAGGAACTGAAAGACCAAGACAGTGTATTATATATATATACATGGAACACACAAGATGTGGTTAAAATGAATATTTTACAGATGGAGGACATTCTAGACAGAGATGCAGTATGTCTTGTTTGATAGAATAAAGTTTGATTATTTAGGTCAAAGCGTGTTGAAAGGATGTGGTGTCAGTTGACGAGTTTACAACGTAATAGAAATGTATTGCATAAAACAGAGGCGATTGTCATGTAGAATAGAACAGGGGTTCTCTCACGTAGAATAGAACAGGGGTTCTCTCATGTAGAATAGAACAGGGGTTCTCTCATGTAGAATAGAACAGGGGTTCTCTCGTGTAGAATAGAACAGGGGTTCTCTCACGTAGAATAGAACAGGGGTTCTCTCATGTAGAATAGAACAGGGGTTCTCTCATGTAGAATAGAACAGGGGTTCTCTCATGTAGAATAGAACAGGGGTTCTCTCGTGTAGAATAGAACAGGGGTTCTCTCATGTAGAATAGAACAGGGGTTCTCTCATGTAGAATAGAACAGGGGTTCTCTCATGTAAAATAGAACAGAGGTTCTCTCATGTAGAATAGAACAGGGGTTCTCTCATGTAGAATAGAACAGGGGTTCTCTCATGTAGAATAGAACAGGGGTTCCCTCATGTAGAATAGAACAGGGGTTCTCTCATGTAGAATAGAACAGGGGTTCTCTCGTGTAGAATAGAACAGGGGTTCTCTCGTGTAGAATAGAACAGGGGATCTCTCGTGTAGAATAGAACAGGGGATCTCTCGTGTAGAATAGAACAGGGGTTCTCTCATGTAGAATAGAACAGGGGTTCTCTCATGTAGAATAGAACAGGGGTTCTCTCATGTAGAATAGAATAGGGGTTCTCTCGTGTAGAATAGAACAGGGGTTCTCTCGTGTAGAATAGAACAGGGGTTCTCTCATGTAGAATAGAACAGGGGTTCTCTCATGTAGAATAGAACAGGGGTTCTCTCATGTAGAATAGAACAGGGGTTCTCTCGTGTAGAATAGAACAGGGGTTCTCTCGTGTAGAATAGAACAGGGGTTCTCTCATGTAGAATAGAACAGGGGATCTCTCGTGTAGAATAGAACAGGGGTTCTCTCATGTAGAATAGAACAGGGGTTCTCTCATGTAGAATAGAACAGGGGTTCTCTCATGTAGAATAGAATAGGGGTTCTCTCGTGTAGAAGAGAACAGGGGTTCTCTCGTGTAGAATAGAACAGGGGTTCTCTCGTGTAGAATAGAACAGGGGTTCTCTCGTGTAGAATAGAACAGGGGATCTCTCGTGTAGAATAGAACAGGGGTTCTCTCGTGTAGAATAGAACAGGGGTTCTCTCATGTAGAATAGAACAGGGGTTCTCTCACGTAGAATAGAACAGGGGTTCTCTCATGTAGAATAGAACAGGGGTTCTCTCATGTAGAATAGAACAGGGGTTCTCAAACGTTTTGGGGCCAGGGACCACTTTATGTGACAGCAAATTTCAACAGGGACCCCCCCACCCCCCACCCCTCAAAATAGGAACACAACTGGAATTAAATTAAATAAATTAAAATATATAAATACAAGGACTTTTACTAGGACTTTGACCGTGCGTGGACGGACAAACCAAGTCTCAGGCCCTGGGAAGGAGCATTTTAAAGCCTCTTGGCATCGAAGAGAAAATGGAGCACATTTCTACATATTTTGTCGTTGTTGTTGTTGCAGCTTTAAATCTAATATCCTGCAATTCTACACATTGTGTCATGAGGCAGAGAGAACATTTAGCAGTTTTAATTACAGTACATTTATGTTATAAAAAATAAAATAATTGGGGAATACACGTATTGAGTTTAAAATGGATCATTGTTGGAGTAGTGTAGATACCAATATCCCAGTGAGCCTCCAGGGCCATGTTGCATAAGGTTAAGAACATACAGTGTAGATTCATAATATGACATTGTATTGCATTACACTCCGTACAACCTATTTCACGAATTCGTCAACCAAAATTAGTTTAATCTATTATTGTTAGTAATATTCATAAGAGATCTGGCCCGTACCTCCTCTTTGTTGGAGCTCAGGCTGAGCACAGCCAATGGGCTGCTAGGAGAGCTGCTGGTTGCAGGCTGGAGCTCGGGGGCGGATCCGGAGTGAGGTGAGGGGGAGGCGCCCAGCGTCTGATTGGTCAGTTTGTTCCCCACGGTGGAGGAGAGGTAGTGTTTAACCTGCTGTCTCTGGGAGGCCTGGAGGTGGTACTTAGTGGGGTTCTCCAGGTAGGTCTGAACCTATAGGAGAGAGAGAGACACTGGGGTTAGTTAGAGAGACAATGTAATACAGTATCTGCAACATCTCCCACTTCGATTTAAAACGTTAAAACAAAAGCAAACCCAGGCCCCCCAAACCCAGTCCTCCTCAAACCTCCCCAATCCCAGGCCCCCCAAACCCAGTCCTCCTCAAACCTCCCCAAACCCAGTCCTCCTCAAACCTCCCCAAACCCAGGCCCCCCAAACCCAGTCCTCCTCAAACCTCCCCAAACCCAGTCCTCCTCAAACCTCCCCAAACCCAGGCCCCCCAAACCCAGTCCTCCTCAAACCTCCCCAAACCCAGGCCCCCCAAACCCAGTCCTCCTCAAACCTCCCCAAACCCAGTCCTCCCCAAACCTCCCCAAACCCAGTCCTCCTCAAACCTCCCCAAACCCAGTCCTCCTCAAACCTCCCCAAACCCAGGCCCCCAAACCCAGTCCTCCTCAAACCTCCCCAAACCCAGTCCTCCTCAAACCTCCCCAAACCCAGGCCCCCAAACCCAGTCCTCCTCAAACCTCCCCAAACCCAGGCCCCCAAACCCAGTCCTCCTCAAACCTCCCCAAACCCAGTCCTCCCCAAACCCAGTCCTCCCCAAACCCAGTCCTCCCCAATCCCAGGCCCCCCAAACCCAGTCCTCCTCAAACCTCCCCAATACCAGGCCCCACAAACTCAGTCCTCCCCAAACCCAGTCCTCCCCAAACCCAGTCCTCCCCAAGACCAGTCCTCCTCAAGACAAGCCCTCCTCAAGACCAGCCCTCCCCAAACCCAGCCCTCCTCAAGACCAGCCCTCCTCAAGACCAGCCCTCCTCAAGACCAGCCCTCCTCAAGACCAGCCCTCCTCAAGCCCTCCAGATGATGTATTGACAGTAGATGTAAGGAAACAGGGTGAAAGGGTTGTGATTCATACCCATGGTGCTGATGGTCTATGTGTTTGGGGGACTGCAGGACTCCTGCACTATAGTATCTAATTATTATCATGTCCGCAATTCTGGAATGCTCCAACTGTCATTTCTTTGACACACAAACAGACCAGATGTTTCTAGTGAATTGCAAACCCAACAGCCCTCCGAGAGTTTCAGGAAAGTAATGACCTTACCTCGAGGACCTCCACAGGAACCTGAACAAGGGGTGGTCATATGACCTTACCTTGAGGCTCTCCACAGGAACCTGAACAAGGGGTGGTCATATGACCTTACCTCGAGGACCTCCACAGGAACCTGAACAAGGGGTGGTCATATGACCTTACCTCGAGGACCTCCACAGGAACCTGAACAAGGGGTGGTCATATGACCTTACCTCGAGGATCTCCACAGGAATCTGAACGGTGGTCATATGACCTTACCTCGAGGACCTCCACAGGAACCTGAACAAGGGGTGGTCATATGACCTTACCTCGAGGATCTCCACAGGAACCTGAACAAGGGGTGGTCATATGACCTTACCTCGAGGATCTCCACAGGAACCTGAACAAGGGGTGGTCATATGACCTTACCTCGAGGACCTCCACAGGAACCTGAACGGTGGTCATATGACCTTACCTTGAGGACCTCCACAGGAACCTGGGCAGGGGGTGGTCGAGCTTCGGTATCCCCCGGGGCCATGGAGATGGCTGGGGAGGAGTCGGTGGTGTGTAACTGAGCCGAGGAGACCTGCTGCTGGGCCTCTCTCCTCTCCTGGTCCCTGGCCTGCTGGCGCATCAGCTCCTGCCTCATCAACACCCGAGACGTCATCACTGAGCTGGTGGAAGGACACGCCGTATCAGAGGGGGGTGAAGACAGGCTGCAGGCGGAGAGAAGGGGGACAGAGTCAGGTCACCTTAAAAAACACAAATGTTAAAACAGGCTACAGGGGCTCGGAGTCAGGTCAGTTTAAAACCACATACAGGGCAGACCATGAAGGACAGAGTCAGGTCAGTTTAAAACCACATACAGGGCAGACCATGAAGGACAGAGTCAGGTCAGTTTAAAACCACATACAGGGCAGACCATGAAGGACAGAGTCAGGTCAGTTTAAAACCACATACAGGGCAGACCATGAAGGACAGAGTCAGGTCAGTTTAAAACCACATACAGGGCAGACCATGAAGGACAGAGTCAGGTCAGTTTAAAACCACATACAGGGGCAGACCATGAAGGACAGAGTCAGGTCAGTTTAAAACCACATACAGGGGCAGACCATGAAGGACAGAGTCAGGTCAGTTTAAAACCACATACAGGGCAGACCATGAAGGACAGAGTCAGGTCAGTTTAAAACCACATACAGGGGCAGACCATGAAGGACAGAGTCAGGTCAGTTTAAAACCACATACAGGGGCAGACCATGAAGGACAGAGTCAGGTCAGTTTAAAACCACATACAGGGCAGACCATGAAGGACAGAGTCAGGTCAGTTTAAAACCACATACAGGGGCAGACCATGAAGGACAGAGTCAGGTCAGTTTAAAACCACATACAGGGGCAGACCATGAAGGACAGAGTCAGGTCAGTTTAAAACCACATACAGGGGCAGACCATGAAGGACAGAGTCAGGTCAGTTTAAAACCACATACAGGGCCTTCGGAAAGTATTCAGACCCCTTCCCTTCTTTCCACATTGTGTTACGTTACAGCCTTATTCTAAAATGGATTAAATCAAATGTTTTCCTCACCAATCTACACACAATACATTATAATGGTAAAGCAAAACCAGGTTTTTAGAAATGTTTGCTAATTTAAAATAAAATAAAAACATAAATACCTTACTTAAAAAAGTATTCAGACCCTTTGCTATGAGACTCGAAATTAAGCTCAGGTGCATCCTGTTTCCATTGATCATCCTTGAGATGTTTTGACAACTTGGAGTCCACCTGTGGTAAATTCAATTGAAAGTCCCCAAGAACACAGTCGCCTCCATCATTCTTAAATGGAAGAAGTTTGGAACCACCAAGAATCTTCCTAGATCTGGCCACCATGCCAAACTGAGCAATCGAGGGATAAGGGCATTGGTCAGGCAGGTGACCAAGAACCCGATGGTCACTCTGACAGAGCTCCAGAGATCCTCTGTGGCGATGTGAGAAACTTCCAGAAGAACAACCATCTCTGCAGCACTCCACCAATCAGGCCTTTTGATAGAGTGACCAGATGGAAGCCACTCCTCTGTAAAAAGGCACGACAGCAAGAAACAAGATTCTCTGGTCTGATGAAACCAAGATTGAACTCTTTGGCCTGAATGCCAAGCGGCACGTCTTACGGTGAAGCATGGTGGTGGCAGAATCATGCTGTGAGGATGTTTTTCAGTGGCAGAGACTGGGAGACTAGTCAGGATCGAGGGAAAGATGAACGAAGCAAAGTACAGAGATATCTTTTATGAAAACCTGCTCCAGAGTGCTCAGGACCTCAGACTGGGGTGAAGGTTCACCTTCCAATGAGACAATGACCCTAAGCACACAGCCAAGACAACGCAGGAGTGGCTTTGGGAAAAAGTCTCTGAATGTCCTTGAGTGGGCCAGCCAGAGCCCGGACTTGAACCCGATCGAACATCTCTGGAGAGACCTGAAAATAGCTGAGCAGCGATGCTCCCCATCCAACCTGACAGAGCTTGAGAGGATCTGCAGAGAAGAATGGGAGAAACTCCCCAAATACAGGTACGCCAAGCTTGTAGCATCATACCCAAGAAGACTCGAGGCTGTAATCACTGCCAAAGGTGCTTCAACAAACTACTGAGTAAAGGGTCTGAATACTTATGTAAATGTGATTTTCAGTTTTTTATTTTGAATAAATTTGCGAAAATTTCTACAAACCTGTTTTTGTTTTGTCATTATACGATATTGTGATGTCATTATAGGGTATTGTGATGTCATTATAGGGTATTGTGATGTCATTATAGGGTATTGTGATGTCATTATAGGATATTGTGTATAGATTGACGAGGGGAAAAAAACAATGTAATACATTTTAGAATAAGGCTGCAACGTAACACAATGTGGAAAAGTCAAATCACATTGTTATTGGTCCTCATACACATGGTTAGCAGATGTTATTGGTCCTCATACACATGGTTAGCAGATGTTATTGGTCCTCATACTCATGGTTAGCAGATGTTATTGGTCCTCATACACATGGTTAGCAGATGTTATTGGTCCTCATACTCATGGTTAACAAATGTTATTGGTCCTCATACACATGGTTAGCAGATGTTATTGGTCCTCATACACATGGTTAGCAGATGTTATTGGTCCTCATACACATGGTTAGCAGATGTTATTGGTCCTCATACACATGGTTAGCAGATGTTAATGGTCCTCATACACATGGTTAGCAGATGTTATTGGTCCTCATACACATGGTTAGCAGATGTTAATGGTCCTCATACACATGGTTAGCAGATGTTAATGGTCCTCATACACATGGTTAGCAGATGTTATTGGTCCTCATACACATGGTTAGCAGATGTTAATGGTCCTCATACACATGGTTAGCAGATGATATTGGTCCTCATACACATGGTTAGCAGATGTTATTGGTCCTCATACACATGGTTAGCAGATGTTATTGGTCCTCATACACATGGTTAGCAGATGTTAATGGTCCACATACACATGGTTAGCAGATGTTATTGGTCCTCATACACATGGTTAGCAGATGTTAATGGTCCTCATACACATGGTTAGCAGATGTTAATGGTCCTCATACACATGGTTAGCAGATGTTAATGGTCCACATACACATGGTTAGCAGATGTTAATGGTCCTCATACACATGGTTAGCAGATGTTAATGGTCCTCATACTCATGGTTAGCAGATGGTAATGGTCCTCATACACATGGTTAGCAGATGGTAATGGTCCTCATACACATGGTTAGCAGATGTTAATGCGAGTGTAGCGAAATGCTTGTGCTTCTAGTTCCGACAATGCAGTAATAACCAACGAGTAATCTAGCTAACAATTCCACAACTACTACCTTATAGACACAAGTGTAAGGGGATAAAAAGTCAAAGGGTCTGAATCAATTCCGAAAGTAATGTATTTATAGCTGTCGTGTAGTTTGTAATGTATTTATAGCTGTCGTGTAGTTTGTGATGTATTTGTAGCTGTCGTGTAGTTTATAGCTGTCGTGTAGTTTGTAATGTATTTATAGCTGTCGTGTAGTTTGTGATGTATTTGTAGCTGTCGTGTAGTTTGTGATGTGCTTGTGTAGTTTGTGATGTATTTATAGCTTGTAGTTTGTGATGTATTTGTAGCTGTCGTGTAGTTTGTAATGTATTTGTAGCTGTCGTGTAGTTTGTGATGTATTTATAGCTGTCGTGTAGTTTGTGATGTATTTGTAGCTGTCGTGTAGTTTGTGATGTATTTGTAGCTGTCGTGTAGTTTGTAATGTATTTGTAGCTGTCAAAGGGTAGTTTATAGCTGTCTGTCGTGTAGTTTGTAATGTATTTATAGCTGTCGTGTAGTTTGTGATGTATTTATAGCTGTCGTGTAGTTTGTGATGTATTTATAGCTGTCGTGTAGTTTGTGATGTATTTGTAGCTGTCGTGTAGTTTGTGATGTATTTGTAGCTTCGTGTAGTTTGTAATGTATTTATAGCTGTCGTGTAGTTTGTAATGTATTTATAGCTGTCGTGTAGTTTGTAATGTATTTGTAGCTGTCGTGTAGTTTGTAATGTATTTGTAGCTGTCGTGTAGTTTATAGCTGTCGTGTAGTTTGTAATGTATTTATAGCTGGCGTGTAGTTTGTGATGTATTTGTAGCTGTCGTGTAGTTTGTGATGTATTTGTAGCTGTCGTGTAGTTTGTGATGTAGTTATAGCTGTCGTGTAGTTTGTGATGTATTTGTAGCTGTCGTGTAGTTTGTGATGTATTTGTAGCTGTCGTGTAGTTTGTAATGTATTTGTAGCTGTCGTGTAGTTTATAGCTGTCGTGTAGTTTGTAATGTATTTATAGCTGTCGTGTAGTTTGTGATGTATTTATAGCTGTCGTGTAGTTTGTGATGTATTTATAGCTGTCGTGTAGTTTGTGATGTATTTGTAGCTGTCGTGTAGTTTGTGATGTATTTGTAGCTGTCGTGTAGTTTGTAATGTATTTATAGCTGTCGTGTAGTTTGTAATGTATTTATAGCTGTCGTGTAGTTTGTAATGTATTTGTAGCTGTCGTGTAGTTTGTAATGTATTTGTAGCTGTCGTGTAGTTTATAGCTGTCGTGTAGTTTGTAATGTATTTATAGCTGTCGTGTAGTTTGTGATGTATTTATAGCTGTCGTGTAGTTTGTGATGTATTTGTAGCTGTCGTGTAGTTTGTGATGTATTTGTAGCTGTCGTGTAGTTTGTGATGTATTTATAGCTGTCGTGTAGTTTGTGATGTATTTGTAGCTGTCGTGTAGTTTGTGATGTATTTGTAGCTGTCGTGTAGTTTGTAATGTATTTGTAGCAGTCGTGTAGTTTATAGCTGTCGTGTAGTTTGTAATGTATTTATAGCTGTCGTGTAGTTTGTGATGTATTTATAGCTGTCGTGTAGTTTGTAATGTATTTGTAGCTGTCGTGTAGTTTGTAATGTATTTGTAGCTGTCGTGTAGTTTGTGATGTATAGTTGGTATATTTTTGTTTTATTGATGTAATTTGTTCTGTTCTCAGGGCACCATTATAAATTAGGCAGTGGTCTCAATTGGGTTGCCCTGAATAAATAAAAGTTAATTTAAATAAACAAGACCTGTCAGTCTCCTTGATAAAGAGGCAGACCTCAGCGATAAAGGGAAGTGATGATATTATGTAGTTACAACAATTAACAACAATATACAACAATATGTAGCAAAGGTCAAAGTTCAGACTTCTTGTTACATTTGAACAGATACATTATAGAAGAAGTCTGTTTACACAAGACAGAGACGACTGAACGTACAGAAGACTGTTTACACAAGACAGAGACGACTGAACGTACAGAAGACTGTTTACACAAGACAGAGACGACTGAAAGTACTGAACGTACAGAAGACTGTTTACACAAGACAGAGACGACTGAAAGTACAGAAGACTGTTTCACAAGACAAGACACTGAAAGTACAGAAGACTGTTTGACTGAAGTACAGAAGACTGTTTCACAAGACAGAGACGACTGAAAGTACAGAAGACTGTTTCACAAGACAGAGACGACTGAAAGTACAGAAGACTGTTTACACAAGACAGAGACGACTGAACGTACAGAAGACTGTTTACACAAGACAGAGACGACTGAAAGTACAGAAGACTGTTTACACAAGACAGAGACGACTGAAAGTACAGAAGACTGTTTACACAAGACAGAGACGACTGAAAGTACAGAAGACTGTTTACACAAGACAGAGACGACTGAAAGTACAGAAGACTGTTTACACAAGACAGAGACGACTGAAAGTACAGAAGACTGTTTACACAAGACAGAGACGACTGAAAGTACAGAAGACTGTTTACACAAGACTCTGTGGTCACATGTAGATACATTTCCATTCAGAGAAATAACAGCTCATGACTCACTCTGGGAAGCACCTGGATCTGAACTAAAGAAATCCAACACACTAAACCCTAGTACCCTTACACAGGCGATATGTCTACCTTAAACCTTAACCCTCTTCTGTAAACACCATCTTTCTCAAAGTGGATTCTTGATTGATTCAGTCACTGGGAAGCCGTGGTTCTGAACTCATCAGTGGCCCGTGATTCTGTGTAACCACATCTATACCCACAAATGCAGTCAGAACCGGAACTAGCCACCTCGTCAGCAAAACATTTTAATTGGTATATATATATATATGCCATTTAGCAGACGCTTTTATCCAAAGCGACTTACAGTCATGTGTGCATACATTCTACGTATGGGTATTGCGTATTGGTCCCCCCCTCTTGATAGCAGAGAGATTTTTTGTTAATTTCGTACAATTCTACACATTTGGCCATGGGTCAGAGATAACATGTTGCAGTTTTAAAGCATGTTTGCTGCAGTTATACACATTTGTGCCCCGATTCTTGAAGCTGGGCCTAAGACAAATATTTAAACTTTTCTTTTCGTCATCTAAACGTATTTCTTTGCAGAAACGCCTTTTTGAGCATGTGGACTTTCATCTACCTTAATAACAAACCTGTATGTAATCTGTAAATATACATCAAACGTGAAAATCACAAAGCTGTTTAGACACAAGAGAAAATACAGAATGTCGCCTAGCCATGATTGGTTGAGATAATAAGGGGGCTTTCACGAGAAAGTCCGTTCTGTCACTCAAGGCTTCTCTGTCAAATAGCACATCCTGCTCCCTGCTAACGCAGACATTTGAAAGATCCATAACTCATATGTTCATCATGGAAAGAGTAGCTACAGCTTTCAATTGTTTAAAAAATATATATATTATTTTAACAAGTCAGTTAAGAACAATTTCTTATTTACAATGACGGTCTAGGAACAGTGGGTTAACTGCCTGTTCAGGGGCAGAACAACAGATTTTTTCCCTTGTCAGCCTTGGGGGATTTGATCTAGCAACCTTTGATCTAGCAACCTAGCTAGCTAGTCAGTAGCATGCAGTTAATGTTATAGCTAGCTAGCCAGTAGCATGCAGTTAATATTATAGCCAGCTAGCTAGTCAGTAGCATGCAGTTAATGTTATAGCCAGCTAGCTAGCCAGTAGCATGCAGTTAATGTTATAGCCAGCTAGCTAGTCAGTAGCATGCAGTTAATGTTATAGCTAGCTAGCCAGTAGCATGCAGTTAATGTTATAGCCAGCTAGCTAGTCGGTAGCATGCAGTTAATGTTATAGCCAGCTAGCTAGTCAGTAGCATGCAGTTAATGTTATAGCTAACTAGCCAGTAGCATGCAGTTAATATTATAGCCAGCTAGCTAGTCAGTAGCATGCAGTTAATGTTATAGCCAGCTAGCTAGTCAGTAGCATGCAGTTAATGTTATAGCCAGCTAGCTAGTCAGTAGCATGCAGTTAATGTTGTAGCCAGCTAGCTAGCCAGTTGCATTCTGCTGTTAATATTGATTGCGAATGTGCTAAACCATGCATGATATGATACTAATCTTTGTCAGTTTGTGATGTTTAACTAGCTACTGAAAATAGCAACTGTTGTGTGAATGATAATCAATTAGCAAGCTAATCAAACTAGTCACCTCCCCGACCAAGGCCATTCTCCCCCGATGGCCCAGTTTGGCCGGGTGGCCAGCTCTAGGAAGAGACTTGGTCATTTCAAACTTCTTCCATTTAAGAGTGATGGAGACCACTGTGTTCATGGGGATCTTCAATGATGCAGAATTTTGCCTCGACACAATCCTGTCTCGGAGCTCAACGGACAATTCCTTGGACCTCATGGCTTGGTTTTTGCTCTGACATCATGCACTGTCAACTGTGGGACCTTATATAGACAGGTGTGTGTGCCTTTCCAAATCATGTCCAATCAAATTAATTTATCAAAGGTGGACTCCAAATCAAGTTGTAGAAACATCTCAAGGATGATCAATGGAAACAGAATGCACCGGAGCTCAATTTCTCAAAAACCTGTTTTCGCTTTCAATTGTGGGGTATTGTGATGTCATTGTGGGGTATTGTGTGTAGATTGATGAGGAAATAAAAGTATTTTAGAACAAGGCTGTAACGTAACAAAATGTGGAAAACAGTCAAGAGGTCTGAATACTTTACGAATAATATATATATTAATTATTATTATTATTATTATTATTTTTATATATTAATAATAATTATTATTATTTGTATATATTAATTATTATTATTATTATGTGTATATATTAAATATTATTACTATTATTTATATATATTAATTATTATTATTATTAATATATATTAATTATTATTATTATTTATATATATTCATTATTATTATTATTTATATATATTACTTATTCTTATTCTTATTTATATATATTAATTATTATTATTATTTATATATTAATTATTATTATTATTATTGTTTATATATGTTAATTATTATTATTATTATTGTTTATATATATGAAGTATTATTATTATTTATATATTAATTATTATTATTATTATTATTGTTTATATATATGAATTATTATTATTATTATTATTTATATATATGAATTATTATTATTTATTTTATTTTTATCCACGGGACTATAAAAAGGGGAGTTGCCCATTCCTTCACTAAAGAGTCAGAAATTCCCACAAGGTCCTGCTTGGCCTTGCAGAAACATTTACTATGTAAGGTTGTGTGAGTCTTTAAAGCACTGGGACGGCTCTGAACTAAACCAAACAACAGGGGATATGTCTCCCCTACATCCTAAACCCCCCCAGTGAACATAATCTTCCTAGGGGCGGTACCAAATGCTGCCCAGTCACTCACTGGGAAGCCCCTGGATAGAGGAGACAAGGGGATCAGAATTACAAATGCACGTTACCCAACACCTTACCTCCACACTGGGGAGGGATTTCCCAGTCATAATGTCCCACAACATGATCACACTTGAAATACCATTGACTATCTAAAAGTTTTGTGTCTAAGTCTAAGTTAAAGATCAACATTACTATCTAAAGTTGTGAAAGTAAGTTACGACTGTAACCTTCAACAAACGAACACAACCTCTCCACAGTGGAAGTGAAGATATCTCATATTTGGTTATATTGGTTATATTGTTCGTGATACTAATACTATACACACATTCATGCTGAGTCACTGGTGAATACACTGTGGAAACTCCCAGGGTACTGACTGAGACTGGAAATCACAGCAGTAACCTGATGCCCAGCTTCACACACATACATGCACACAAACACAGAGAGAAAGAGACAGACAGCAAGAGACAGACAGACAGACAGACAGACAGACAGACAGACAGACAGACAGACAGACAGACAGACAGACAGACAGACAGACAGACAGACAGACAGAGAGCGAGAGAGGGAGGGGGGGAGACAGTGAAAGACATACAGCGAGAGACAGACAGACAGACAGACAGACAGACAGACAAAGAGACAGACAAACAGCGAGAGACAGACAAACAGAGAGCGAGAGAGGGAAGACAGCGAGAGACAGAGACATATAGAGAGAGAGGGGGGAGAGACAGACAGACAGAGAGAGAGAGGGGGAGAGACAGACAGACAAACAGACAAAGAGACAGACAGACAGAGAGCGAGAGGGGGAGAGAGAGAGGGGGAGACAGTGAGAGACAGACAGACATATATAGAGAGAGGGGGGAGAGTGAGAGACAGAGAGAGAGAGAGAGACAGACAGAGAGAGAGAGGGGGGAGAGACAGACAGCGTGACAGACAGACAGAGAGAGGGGGGAGAGACAGACAGACAGACAGACAGAGGGGGGAGACAGACAGACAGACAGACAGACAGACAGACAGACAGACAGACAGACAGACAGACAGACAGACAGACAGACAGACAGACAGACAGACAGACAGACAGACAGACAGACAGACAGTTCAGCCTCTCGCCCAGCAAGGCATGCACAGACACACTACAGTTCTACAAAATGGACAGAGATGAATGTGGTGTCTGGTCTCACCTAGAACAGTGTGTGTGTGTGTGTGTGTGTGTGTGTGTGTGTGTGTGTGTGTGTGTGTGTGTGTGTGTGTGTGTGTGTGTGTGTGTGTGTGTGTGTGTGTGTGTGTGTGTGTGTGTGTGTGTGTGTGTGTGTGTGTGTGTGTGTGTGTGTGTGTGTGCGTGTGTGTGTGCGTGTGTGTGTGTGTATTCACCTCAGAGTGATGGGCTGGCTCTTCAGCTGGTAGAAGGTATCAGAGTCTGAAGAGAGGATGCTCTTGACCTCGATGTCCGCCTCTATCCCCGACTCAGGTAGGAGGGGCTCCACATTGGAAACACATACAACTACAGGTCAGTAACATACAACTACAGGTCAGTAACATACAACTACAGGTCAGTAACATACAACTACAGGTCAGTAACATACAACTACAGGTCAGTAATATACAACTACAGGTCAGTAACATACAACTACAGGTCAGTAACATACAACTACAGGTCAGTAACATACAACTACAGGTCAGTAACATACAACTACAGGTCAGTAATACACAACTACAGGTCTGTAATATACAACTACAGGTCAGTAACATACAACTACAGGTCAGGAACATACAACTACAGGTCAGTAACATACAACTACAGGTCAGTAACATACAACTACAGGTCAGTAACATACAACTACAGGTCAGTAACATACAACTACAGGTCAGTAATATACAACTACAGGTCAGTAACATACAACTACAGGTCAGGAACATACAACTACAGGTCAGGTCAGTAACACACAACTACAGGTCAGGTCAGTAACATACAACTACAGGTCAGGTCAGTAACATACAACTACAGGTCAGTAACATACAACTACAGGTCAGTAATACACAACTACAGGTCAGTAATATACAACTACAGGTCAGTAACATACAACTACAGGTCAGGAACATACAACTACAGGTCAGTAACATACAACTACAGGTCAGTAACATACAACTACAGGTCAGTAATATACAACTACAGGTCAGTAACATACAACTACAGGTCAGTAACATACAACTACAGGTCAGGTCAGTAACATACAACTACAGGTCAGTAACATACAACTACAGGTCAGTAACATACAACTACAGGTCAGAAACATACAACTAAAGGTCAGTAACATACAACTACAGGTCAAGTCAGTAACATACAACTACAGGTCAGTAACATACAACTACAGATCAGTAATATACAACTACAGGTCAGGAACATACAACTACAGGTCAGTAACATACAACTACAGGTCAGTAACATACAACTACAGGTCAGGAACATACAACTACAGGTCAGGTCAGTAACATACAACTACAGGTCAGTAACATACAACTACAGGTCAGTAATATACAACTACAGATCAGTAATATACAACTACAGGTCAGTAACATACAACTACAGGTCAGTAATATACAACTACAGGTCAGTAACATACAACTACAGGTCAGTAACATACAACTACAGATCAGTAACATACAACTACAGGTCAGTAATATACAACTACAGGTCAGTAATATACAACTACAGATCAGTAACATACAACTACAGGTCAGGAACATACAACTACAGGTCAGGTCAGGAACATACAACTACAGGTCAGTAACATACTTGCCAATTAGCGCAAAACTGTTGGAATCATGGAAATAGAATGACTATTCTAATTATATAGTTAGAATATAATAGTGGGCACTTTGAATACAGTGTTGTTTGAGATGACAACGAATGAAAATGCCAGGGAGGAGTTATTGTGATGGTAGGAACTAAAGTGTTGATAAGTGTTTCCTAGGGGACCCTATAAGCTTTGGCTACATTGCATGTTTTCTCATAGCTACTTCATGTCGCTAACATATTCTTGCTCTGCATATTCCTCTTTGATTTAGAAGATACTGTTGCACAAACAACATGCTGATTTCGGTCTACACCATCACTGGTATTATCAACCTGTATTAGCTAGCTACGTTTGCTCTTATTCAGTCCATTTATTAGCTAGCTAGCTATTAGCATTAGCGGCTAACAATTAGCATCTCATAAGATTTAGGACAACTTGCTAAGAAAAGACAGACTCGCTGTTTGCTAATGCATGACACAAACTGATAGTGTCATTATAGAACGCTGGAGGATTTATATTGAGAAGCAAAGTGAAAACAGCATCGTTGCATGTGCTGCATTGACCAGGCAGAGACTGAACGCAGGTGTCTGTGGTTGAGGAACATGACAGGGGGCGCGGTTAGATCTGTGTGGAAAGTGGCACCGAGAGAAAGCGCTATAGAAGATCAAGTTAAAACCCAAACCGGTCCCTGCATCAACACCGGTATATCATAAATATGGTATACCATCCACCCCTAACCTCAGCTCAGATTTCAACTTACTTGTGTTGAGAGTTGTAATGGTAGAATGGCTGCACAAAGTGCAATTCATTTGTCCTATTATGTCATTCGCTGACAGACCTTAGAGAGCTATTTATAGTTGATTAACGACTGGACATATTAGTATAGTATAGTACTCCTGTATAATAGATGATAGTAGAGTACCCCTGTATAATAGATAGTATAGTATCCCTGTATAATAGATGATAGTAGAGTACCCCTGTATATTAGATGATAGTATAGTACCCCTGTATAATAGATGATAGTATAGTACCCCTGTATAATAGATGATAGTAGAGTACCCCTGTATAATAGATAGTATAGTACCCCTGTATAATAGATTATAGTAGAGTACCCCTGTATAATAGATGATAGTAGAGTACCCCTGTATAATAGATGATAGTAGAGTACCCCTGTATAATAGATAGTATAGTACCCCTGTATAATAGATGATAGTAGAGTACCCCTGTATAATAGATGATAGTAGAGTACCCCTGTATAATAGATGATAGTATAGTACCCCTGTATAATAGATGATAGTAGAGTACCCCTGTATAATAGATAGTATAGTACCCCTGTATAATAGATTATAGTAGAGTACCCCTGTATAATAGATGATAGTAGAGTACCCCTGTATAATAGATGATAGTAGAGTACCCCTGTATAATAGATAGTATAGTACCCCTGTATAATAGATGATAGTATAGTACCCCTGTATATTAGATAGTAGAGTACCCCTGTATATTAGATGATAGTAGAGTACCCCTGTATATTAGATAATATAGTACCCCTGTATAATAGATGATAGTAGAGTACCCCTGTATATTAGATAGTATAGTACCCCTGTATAATAGATGATAGTATAGTACCCCTGTATAATAGATGATAGTATAGTACCCCTGTATAATAGATAGTATAGTACCCCTGTATAATAGATGATAGTAGAGTACCCCTGTATAATAGATGATAGTAGAGTACCCCTGTATAATAGATAGTAGAGTACCACTGTATATTAGATAGTATAGTACCCCTGTATAATAGATGATAGTAGAGTACCCCTGTATAATAGATGATAGTATAGTACCCCTGTATAATAGATGATAGTAGAGTACCCCTGTATAATAGATAGTATAGTACCCCTGTATATTAGATGATAGTAGAGTACCCCTGTATAATAGATTGTATAGTACCCCTGTATATTAGATAGTATAGTACCCCTGTATATTAGATAGTATAGTACCCCTGTATATTAGATAGTATAGTACCCCTGTATAATAGATGATAGTAGAGTACCCCTGTATATTAGATGATAGTAGAGTACCCCTGTATAATAGATGATAGTATAGTACCCCTGTATATTAGATAGTATAGTACCCCTGTATATTAGATGATAGTAGAGTACCCCTGTATAATAGATTATAGTAGAGTACCCCTGTATATTAGATGATAGTATAGTACCCCTGTATAATAGATAGTATAGTACCCCTGTATAATAGATAGTATAGTACCCCTGTATAATAGATGATAGTAGAGTACCCCTGTATAATAGATAGTATAGTACCCCTGTATAATAGATGATAGTATAGTACCCCTGTATAATAGATAGTATAGTACCCCTGTATAATAGATGATAGTAGAGTACCCCTGTATAATAGATTATAGTAGAGTACCCCTGTATATTAGATAGTATAGTACCCCTGTATAATAGATAGTATAGTACCCCTGTATATTAGATAGTATAGTACCCCTGTATAATAGATGATAGTAGAGTACCCCTGTATAATAGATGATAGTAGAGTACCCCTGTATATTAGATAGTATAGTACCCCTGTATAATAGATAGTATAGTACCCCTGTATATTAGATGATAGTAGAGTACCCCTGTATAATAGATGATAGTAGAGTACCCCTGTATATTAGATAGTATAGTACCCCTGTATAATAGATGATAGTAGAGTACCCCTGTATAATAGATGATAGTAGAGTACCCCTGTATATTAGATGATAGTAGAGTACCCCTGTATAATAGATGATAGTATAGTACCCCTGTATATTAGATAGTATAGTACCCCTGTATATTAGATGATAGTAGAGTACCCCTGTATAATAGATGATAGTAGAGTACCCCTGTATATTAGATAGTATAGTACCCCTGTATAATAGATAGTATAGTACCCCTGTATAATGGATAGTATAGTACCCCTGTATATTAGATGATAGTAGAGTACCCCTGTATAATAGATGATAGTATAGTACCCCTGTATATTAGATGATAGTAGAGTACCCCTGTATAATAGATGATAGTAGAGTACCCCTGTATAATAGATGATAGTATAGTACCCCTGTATATTAGATGATAGTAGAGTACCCCTGTATAATAGATGATAGTATAGTACCCCTGTATAATAGATAGTATAGTACCCCTGTATATTAGATGATAGTAGAGTACCCCTGTATAATAGATGATAGTATAGTACCCCTGTATAATAGATGATAGTAGAGTACCCCTGTATAATAGATAGTATAGTACCCCTGTATATTAGATAGTATAGTACCCCTGTATAATAGATGATAGTAGAGTACCCCTGTATATTAGATAGTACAGTACCCCTGTATAATAGATAGTATAGTACCCCTGTATAATAGATGATAGTATAGTACCCCTGTATATTAGATAGTATAGTACCCCTGTATAATAGATTATAGTATAGTACCCCTGTATATTAGATGATAGTAGAGTACCCCTGTATAATAGATGATAGTATAGTACCCCTGTATAATAGATGATAGTATAGTACCCCTGTATATTAGATGATAGTAGAGTACCCCTGTATAATAGATAGTAAAGTACCCCTGTATATTAGATAGTATAGTACCCCTGTATAATAGATGATAGTATAGTACCCCTGTATAATAGATGATAGTAGAGTACCCCTGTATATTAGATAGTATAGTACCCCTGTATAATAGATGATAGTATAGTACCCCTGTATAATAGATGATAGTATAGTACCCCTGTATAATAGATGATAGTAGAGTACCCCTGTATATTAGATAGTATAGTACCCCTGTATAATAGATGATAATATAGTACCCCTGTATAATAGATGATAGTAGAGTACCCCTGTATATTAGATAGTATAGTACCCCTGTATAATAGATGATAGTATAGTACCCCTTTATAATAGATGATAGTAGAGTACCCCTGTATATTAGATGATAGTAGAGTACCCCTTTATAATAGATGATAGTATAGTACCCCTGTATATTAGATAGTATAGTACCCCTGTATAATAGATGATAGTATAGTACCCCTGTATAATAGATGATAGTAGAGTACCCCTGTATATTAGATGATAGTATAGTACCCCTGTATAATAGATGATAGTAGAGTACCCCTATATATTAGATTATAGTAGAGTACCCCTGTATAATAGATGATAGTATAGTACCCCTGTATAATAGATGATAGTATAGTACCCCTGTATAATAGATGATAGTAGAGTACCCCTGTATAATAGATAGTACAGAACCCCTGTATAATAGATGATAGTATAGTACCCCTGTATAATAGATAGTATAGTACCCCTGTATAATAGATAGTATAGTACCCCTGTATAATAGATAGTATAGTACCCCTGTATAATAGATGATAGTATAGTACCCCTGTATAATAGATGATAGTAGAGTACCCCTGTATAATAGATGATAGTATAGTACCCCTGTATAATAGATGATAGTATAGTACCCCTGTATATTAGATGATAGTAGAGTACCCCTGTATAATAGATGATAGTAGAGTACCCCTGTATAATAGATAGTATAGTACCCCTGTATAATAGATGATAGTATAGTACCCCTGTATATTAGATGATAGTAGAGTACCCCTGTATAATAGATGATAGTAGAGTACCCCTGTATAATAGATAGTATAGTACCCCTGTATATTAGATGATAGTATAGTACCCCTGTATATTAGATAGTATAGTACCCCTGTATAATAGATGATAGTAGAGTACCCCTGTATATTAGATGATAGTATAGTACCCCTGTATATTAGATAGTATAGTACCCCTGTATAATAGATGATAGTAGAGTACCCCTGTATAATAGATGATAGTAGAGTACCCCTGTATATTAGATAGTATAGTACCCCTGTATAATAGATAGTATAGTACCCCTGTATATTAGATGATAGTAGAGTACCCCTGTATAATAGATAGTATAGTACCCCTGTATAATAGATGATAGTAGAGTACCCCTGTATATTAGATGATAGTAGAGTACCCCTGTATAATAGATGATAGTAGAGTACCCCTGTATAATAGATAGTATAGTACCCCTGTATAATAGATGATAGTAGAGTACCCCTGTATAATAGATGATAGTAGAGTACCCCTGTATAATAGATGATAGTAGAGTACCCCTGTATAATAGATGATAGTATAGTACCCCTGTATATTAGATGATAGTAGAGTACCCCTGTATATTAGATAGTATAGTACCCCTGTATAATAGATGATAGTAGAGTACCCCTGTATAATAGATGATAGTATAGTACCCCTGTATAATAGATGATAGTATAGTACCCCTGTATATTAGATGATAGTAGAGTACCCCTGTATAATAGATAGTAAAGTACCCCTGTATATTAGATAGTATAGTACCCCTGTATAATAGATGATAGTATAGTACCCCTGTATAATAGATGATAGTAGAGTACCCCTGTATATTAGATAGTATAGTACCCCTGTATAATAGATGATAGTATAGTACCCCTGTATAATAGATGATAGTATAGTACCCCTGTATAATAGATGATAGTAGAGTACCCCTGTATATTAGATAGTATAGTACCCCTGTATAATAGATGATAATATAGTACCCCTGTATAATAGATGATAGTAGAGTACCCCTGTATATTAGATAGTATAGTACCCCTGTATAATAGATGATAGTATAGTACCCCTTTATAATAGATGATAGTAGAGTACCCCTGTATATTAGATGATAGTAGAGTACCCCTTTATAATAGATGATAGTATAGTACCCCTGTATATTAGATAGTATAGTACCCCTGTATAATAGATGATAGTATAGTACCCCTGTATAATAGATGATAGTAGAGTACCCCTGTATATTAGATAGTATAGTACCCCTGTATAATAGATAGTATAGTACCCCTGTATAATGGATAGTATAGTACCCCTGTATATTAGATGATAGTAGAGTACCCCTGTATAATAGATGATAGTATAGTACCCCTGTATAATAGATGATAGTATAGTACCCCTGTATATTAGGTCCTTCTGTAGCTCAGTTGGTAGAGCATGGCACTTATAATAGATAGAATGTATGCACACATGACTGTAAGATAAAACCCCTAAATGTATAATAGATAGTAGAGTACCCCTGTATATTAGATAGTATAGTACCCCTGTATAATAGATGATAGTAGAGTACCCCTGTATAATAGATGATAGTAGAGTACCCCTGTATAATAGATGATAGTAGAGTACCCCTGTATATTAGATGATAGTAGAGTACCCCTGTATATTAGATAGTATAGTACCCCTGTATAATAGATAGTATAGTACCCCTGTATAATAGATGATAGTAGAGTACCCTTGTATATTAGATGATAGTAGATTACCCCTGTATAGTAGATGTGTTACAAGGTAATGGACAGTATCTTGACTAGACAGGTTACAGAATGGCCTTTCACTGACCAGCTGATAGCTCTATTTGGGTGATTCTCATGAAACCAGTTTTAAAATGTCTGTAGCAAATTAAGTGACAAAATCATGACGCATCTGCAAAAATCAACTTTGATTCTGAGGACTAAGAGGTCTAGTTTTTCCAGATTGTGTCTTATTTTAAAGACATTGTACATTTTCACCTAAAATTCTCTTTACCGAAATGTGTCCGGATTAAATGTTGCTGTAATTTCTCCATAAATCATAAAACGTATATACTAGTTGAAGTTTACACTAAACTATAATATTCATTACATACAAATGGATAGATGTCTCATTATGTAACACCGTTTGCAAGTTCCTTGTAAAAACTCAGTTTGTAAATAAATAACAATCCGTTTTTTAAATAAAGTTTTATTCAACCATGATGAGTCGAGAGGAGTCGTTCTTACATGAGCAGACGTTAAGTTCATTAATTTAGATGCCTTCAGAATTAAGTTCTTATTCTCTAACACCCCCGTTACCCCACTTGGCCTTCTCATTACAGAAACGGCTAAACAGCTCAAATTGGGAAAAAGCCTGATTTAATTTGCTAATAATTGCGTCATTTCATTTGACATATTTTTATTTTCAGTGTTGTGTTTAACTCAGGCCTTTTCATCAGGGGAGCAATGTTAAAAAAATATAAGAAATATTGATTTGTTTATAACTTTTGGGGGACTTTGAAAACTGTTATGGTAATAAGATTTTGGTGAAATGCATAATATCTGATGAAAAGCATAATAATAATTGTGAAATAGATAAGTACAGATCCTATTCTCAGTTACTCAAGAGGAAGTTTCGTGAGAAGGACCCATTTAGCAGTTAAATGGGCTAGTAGAAGATGTTACTGTTCCAACATGCCTCACATGATAATACAATATACTGTATTCTGAAGACAGTATATTGTAACATGTACCAATTTGCATGGTTACTAATGGAATACAACCGCAGCTAGTACATATGAATAGATCAGGTGGTCCGTCGGTATCTGGATCCAGATACTCAGCCGGGATCCGCACACCAGACAGCTACAGAATGTAAACAGTGAAGCCTCACCAAGATGCCATGGTTCTCCAATTACCAGACGAATGAAACGCAACGACACAAACTAAACACCAGCTCATAGTCTTTATAGCCGTTATGATATGAAAACAATAATGTCCTACTCACCGATAAATAAATCAAAGAATAGCTTTAGCTTTTAGGAGAAAGACAACTGATATCCCGTGTAAGCCTGGAACCGAGCGATGGAAATCCATGTCGGTCCTTGGTGGGGAAAAAAGGCCAATATCCTCAGACTTCGATCCAGTTTACGCAGAAATCAATAAGACGAACAACAATTACTTTGTCAAAAACAATAAATGTCCTCGTTTTATAATGTTGTAGGAACAGGAAGCCAGTTTGACAGCTCAAAAGAGGAGGCTCCTGCCCCGCTCACCGGTTCAACCGAGAAAATAAATGGACCGTCATCAACATTCAACTATTTCCCGTTGAAAAAAATAAAAAATAAAGCCTCAGCGATCAAACGATAATTATAAACGAAATCAAAGAATGACCATCATACACCAGAAACCTTGTTAATTCGTTTTAGCTGCGTAGGCTACAGCCCCGAGAGAGAGGCATCCGAAGAGTTACACAAAAATAAGACGCTTGTAAACTAAAGCCATTATTATCGCCACACGAGGGAGTAGTCACGCACCTTTCTGTCAAATGAAACTTTGTACCATTGGCGGTGTCCGAATACCCATTCTAGCGTACTACATACTTAAACTGCATACTATTTACTATTCACCGCGTACTATTTAGCAGGTACGATTTAGTTAAACAGATGCAGTGTGCAACCGCCTCAACGCAGTAGCGGCTCCTGATTGGCTGAGTAGGTGGGGTGGGTTAACAGACATGCTTCACATTAACCAGCCTGACAACCAGCCTGACAACCAGCCTGACAACCGGCCTGACAACCAGCCTGACAACCATCCTGACAACCAGCCTGACAACCAGCCTGACAACCAGCCTGACAACCAGCCTGACAACCAGCCTGACAACCAGCCTGACAACCAGCCTGACAACCAGCCTGACAACCAGCCTGACAACCATCCTGACATCCAGCCTGACAACCAGCCTGACAACCAGCCTGACAACCAGCCTGACAACCAGCCTGACAACCAGCCTGACAATTTCCATTGTGATTCATTCCTCTAGACTCTGAATGGAACAGGAATGGAGTTATAGGACTACTCAGGCCCCCCTTCAGAGTTCCCTAATTTTGTGGCTAGAGTCAAATACTTTCTGTGGCACACATCAGAGTGAAATACTTTCTCTAGAACAAAACTTCAGGTCAGGATAGGCAACCGAAATGAATAATTAATGTATGTGTGTTATATTAAATATAGAGGAGGGAGTAAAATGTAGGAAAGCAATAAACATTTCAGAACAACTACTAAGACATGGGAAAGATAAACGAATTTTGGCAAAGAGATTTATTTATAGACTTAATACACTTGAAACAAATAGCCAAACCAAAAAGTGCAGACATTACTAGTGCCTCCCCCGCGATTAAAGGACACAAATAAAAAATGCTTTCTGCTACGAAGCTCAGTGAAATGTAGGCTAAACTGACAACGGAGTGAAGAGCAGAAAACTCAACAAGCAAGCAAGTCGCAGCAATGAAGAATTGCGTGTTTACACGAGGGGGGGGGGGTTCGGCACATCAACAACGAGCCCCCAACCATCCGCTCATACATGTCTTGATTACATTTACATTTACATTTACATTTAAGTCATTTAGCAGACGCTCTTATCCAGAGCGACTTACAAATTGGTGCATTCACCTTATGACATCCAGTGGAACAGCCACTTTACAATAGTGCATCTAAATCTTAAAGGGGGGGGTGAGAGGGATTACTTATCCTATCCTAGGTATTCCTTAAAGAGGTGGGGTTTCAGGTGTCTCTGGAAGGTGGTGATTGACTCCGCTGTCCTGGCGTCGTGAGGGAGTTTGTTCCACCATTGGGGGGCCAGAGCAGCGAACAGTTTTGACTGGGCTGAGCGGGAGCTGTACTTCCTCAGTGGTAGGGAGGCGAGCAGGCCAGAGGTGGATGAATGCAGTGCTCTTGTTTGGGTGTAGGGCCTGATCAGAGCCTGGAGGTACTGAGGTGCCGTTCCCCTCACAGCTCCGTAGGCAAGCACCATGGTCTTGTAGCGGATGCGAGCTTCAACTGGAAGCCAGTGGAGAGAGCGGAGGAGTGGGGTGACGTGAGAGAACTTGGGAAGGTTGAACACCAGACGGGCTGCAGCGTTCTGGATGAGTTGAAGGGGTTTAATGGCACAGGCAGGGAGCCCAGCCAACAGCGAGTTGCAGTAATCCAGACGGGAGATGACAAGTGCCTGGATTAGGACCTGCGCCGCTTCCTGTGTGAGGCAGGGTCGTACTCTGCGGATGTTGTAGAGCATGAACCTACAGGAACGGGCCACCGCCTTGATGTTGGTTGAGAACGACAGGGTGTTGTCCAGGATCACGCCAAGGTTCTTAGCGCTCTGGGAGGAGGACACAATGGAGTTAGTTGTCAACCGTGATGTAGAGATCATGGAACGGGCAGTCCTTCCCCGGGAGGAAGAGCAGCTCCGTCTTGCCGAGGTTCAGCTTGAGGTGGTGATCCGTCATCCACACTGATATGTCTGCCAGACATGCAGAGATGCGATTCGCCACCTGATCTTCTTTTTGCCGGTGCTGGCTCTACAGATGGCTATATCGGTCCTCTAATACAGGACTATTAAAGGCCCGTTGCAGTACTTTTGTGAAAAGATAATTAGTTATTTATTTTTTATTATTAATCAAATCAAATCAGATTTTTCAGATTTTAAGCTAAATTTGTCAGTGAGCTAAATTTGTCAGAGTCGAACACGCAATCTTTGGGTTGCTAGACGTTCGCGTTATACCACCCTCCTTTCATTTTTGCCTAAAGTAACCTTCAGTCTTATGTAAACATACCAAACGTAACATATCATACTAATTTGAGTGTCCTTGCATTTACGTTTACTATGTTACGTCTAGTATGTGATACCAGGCTGATGTGGACTTGCATTTACGTTTACTATGTTACGTCTAGTATGTGATACCAGGCTGACATTCACACGCAGTTGCCCAGCCTGCAGGGGGAGAAGTATCTACCGTCGTAGTAGGTGTTATATAAATAATCTAATATAACGCGTTCTGTGTATACATTCTGCTGTAAACTCTGGCTGAGCAGCCTAACTATTCTGACTCCTCACAAGAGTCACATTCCTTAGGTCCGTGCACGATAAACGGCAGGACAAGATAACTTTGACCAATAAACTGCCTTTTTGATTCACCTGATTCCACTCTGTCCAGCGTTGTTGTTTTGCATTCCCTCTCCAGTATGAAACACCAACATAGGCTACGGATGAAGCCTGAGCAGGAATGTGAAGCTCACTTAAACTGGCTAGCTTCATAAAAACCCAGAGTAGATCTAGCTTGTTTTGTAGGATACACCTCAGATAATTGAGCTATGTCTGTAATCCGTACCATTATATAAAACGATACCACAAAAACTACAGGCCTACAACGGCATTAAGAGAAAGAGAAAACAACGTTTTTAAAACCAGCTGCTAGTGCTTGTAGTCCAGCAGTCAACATTCCAGAGGGGATCAAATAATGTCAGAACGTCGGAATAGTCCAACATTCTCTTATATGGGAATATGTGCTTAATAACAACGTCATGGGTCCTGGTCAAAATAAGTGCACTATAAAACCAACAGGGTAACATTTGGGACGTCACTTAGATTACAGGAAACCACGGCCATAATTAAAAGTAGCTGAAGGGGAGAATTCTGTTAAATCATTTCCACTCAGATACAAGGTCCACATGCATGGCAGGCATGCAAGCAACACACACACACACACACACGCACGCACGCACGCACGCACGCACGCACGCACGCACGCACACACACACACACACACACACACACACACACACACACACACACACACACACACACACACACACACACACACACACACACACACACACACACACACACACACACACACACACACACACACACACACACACACACACAACCAGGAGGTGAGAGTGGGGACAGCAGCTGTGGAGACTATAGTATAACAACCGACAAGGGATTTAAAACCCATTTAAACCATAAAATACAGTTTGGTTTACCTTCAAGAAGTGTTACAATTTAACTAGTCAATTACACCCAATGTTATAGCTCAATAAAGTCAATCAAATTGTATTTGTCACATGCTTACTTACAAGTCCTCAACCAACAATTTTTTTTTTTTTCACCTTTATTTAACCAGGTAGGCAAGTTGAGAACAAGTTCTCATTTACAATTGCGACCTGGGAATGCATTTCAAGAAATAGAGTTAAAACAATATTTACAAAATAAAATAATTCTAATCAATCTAAAAGTAACACAATACATTTACATAACAATAACAGGGAGATATACAGGGGGTACTGATACAGAGTCAATGTGGAGGCTATATACAGGGGGTACTGGTACAGAGTCAATGTGGAGGCTATATACAGGGGGTACTGGTACAGAGTCAATGTGGAGGCTATATACAGGGGGTACCGGTACAGAGTCAATGTGGAGACTATATACAGGGGGTACCGGTACAGAGTCAATGTGGAGGCTATATACTGGGGGTAGCGGTACAGAGTCAATGTGGAGACTATATACAGGGGATACCGGTACA
Source organism: Oncorhynchus gorbuscha (assembly GCF_021184085.1). Taxonomy (NCBI): domain Eukaryota; kingdom Metazoa; phylum Chordata; class Actinopteri; order Salmoniformes; family Salmonidae; genus Oncorhynchus; species Oncorhynchus gorbuscha. The sequence goes on along the minus strand of NC_060175.1, from coordinate 105,413,652 downwards.
GAGTCAATGTGGAGACTATATACAGGGGGTACAGGGTACAGAGTCAATATGGAGGCTATATACAGGGGGTACCGGTACAGAGTCAATGTGGAGACTATATACAGGGGGTACCGGTACAGAGTCAATGTGGAGGCTATATACAGGGTGTACCGGTACAGAGTCAATGTGGAGGCTATAGACAGGGTGTTACGGTACAGAGTCAATGTGGAGGCTATATACAGGGGGTACCGGTACAGAGTCAATGTGGAGGCTATATACAGGGGTACCTGTACAGAGTCAATGTGGAGGCTATATACAGGGGGTACCGGTACAGAGTCAATGTGGAGGCTATATACAGGGGGTACCGGTACAGAGTCAATGTGGAGGCTATATACAGGGTGTACCGGTACAGAGTCAATGTGGAGGCTATAGACAGGGTGTTACGGTACAGAGTCAATGTGGAGGCTATATACAGGGGGTACCGGTACAGAGTCAATGTGGAGGCTATATACAGGGGGTACCTGTACAGAGTCAATGTGGAGGCTATATACAGGGGGTACCGGTACAGAGTCAATGTGGAGGCTATATACAGGGGGTACCGGTACAGAGTCAATGTGGAGGCTATATACAGGGGGTACCGGTACAGAGTCAATGTGGAGGCTATATACAGGGGGTACCGGTACAGAGTCAATGTGGAGGCTATATACAGGGGGTACCGGTACAGAGTCAATGTGGAGGCAATATACAGGGGTACCAGTACAGAATCAATGTGGAGGCTATATACAGGGGGTACCGGTACAGAGTCAATGTGGAGGCTATATACAGGGGTACCAGTACAGAGTCAATGTGGAGGCTATATACAGGGGGTACCGGTACAGAGTCAATGTGGAGGCTATATACAGGGGGTACCGGTACAGAGTTAATGTGGAGGCAATATACAGGGGGTACCGGTACAGAGTCAATGTGGAGGCTATATACAGGGGGTACCAGTACAGAGTCAATGTGGAGGCTATATACAGGGGGTATCGGTACAGAGTCAATGTGGAGGCTATATACAGGGGGTACCGGTACAGAGTCAATGTGGAGGCTATATACAGGGGTATACAGAGTCAATGTAGAGGCTATATACAGGGGTACCGGTACAGAGTCAATGTGGAGGCTATATACAGGGGGTACCGGTACAGAGTCAATGTGGAGGCTATATACAGGGGGTACCGGTACAGAGTCAATGTGGAGGCTATATACATGGGGTATCGGTACAGAGTCAATGTGGAGGCTATATACAGGGGGTACCGGTACAGAGTCAATGTGGAGGCTATATACAGGGGGTACCGGTACAGAGTCAATGTAGAGGCTATATACAGGGGTACCGGTACAGAGTCAATGTGGAGGCTATATACAGGGGGTACCGGTACAGAGTCAATGTGGAGGCTATATACAGGGGTACCGGTACAGAGTCAATGTGGAGGCTATATACAGGGGTACCGGTACAGAGTCAATGTGGAGGCTATATACAGGGGGTACCGGTACAGAGTCAATGTGGAGGCAATATACAGGGGTACCAGTACAGAATCAATGTGGAGGCTATATACAGGGGGTACCGGTACAGAGTCAATGTGGAGGCTATATACAGGGGTACCAGTACAGAGTCAATGTGGAGGCTATATACAGGGGGTACCGGTACAGAGTCAATGTGGAGGCTATATACAGGGGGTACCGGTACAGAGTTAATGTGGAGGCAATATACAGGGGGTACCGGTACAGAGTCAATGTGGAGGCTATATACAGGGGGTACCAGTACAGAGTCAATGTGGAGGCTATATACAGGGGGTATCGGTACAGAGTCAATGTGGAGGCTATATACAGGGGGTACCGGTACAGAGTCAATGTGGAGGCTATATACAGGGGGTACCGGTACAGAGTCAATGTAGAGGCTATATACAGGGGTACCGGTACAGAGTCAATGTGGAGGCTATATACAGGGGGTACCGGTACAGAGTCAATGTGGAGGCTATATACAGGGGGTACCGGTACAGAGTCAATGTGGAGGCTATATACATGGGGTATCGGTACAGAGTCAATGTGGAGGCTATATACAGGGGGTACCGGTACAGAGTCAATGTGGAGGCTATATACAGGGGGTACCGGTACAGAGTCAATGTAGAGGCTATATACAGGGGTACCGGTACAGAGTCAATGTGGAGACTATATACAGGGGGTACCAGTACAGAGTCAATGTGGAGGCTATATACAGGGGCTACCAGTACAGAGTCAATGTGGAGGCTATATACAGGGTGTACTGGTACAGAGTCAATGTGGAGACTATATACAGGGGGTACCAGTACAGAGTCAATGTGGAGGCTATATACAGGGGGTACCAGTACAGAGTCAATGTGGAGGCTATATACAGGGGGTACCGGTACAGAGTCAATGTGGAGGCTATATACAGGGGGTACCGGTACAGAGTCAATGTAGAGGCTATATACAGGGGTACCGGTACAGAGTCAATGTGGAGACTATATACAGGGGGTACCAGTACAGAGTCAATGTGGAGGCTATATACAGGGGGTACCAGTACAGAGTCAATGTGGAGGCTATATACAGGGGGTACCAGTACAGAGTCAATGTGGAGGCTATATACAGGGGTACCGGTACAGAGTCAATGTGGAGGCTATATACAGGGGGTACCGGTACAGAGTCAATGTGGAGGCTATATACAGGGGGTACCGGTACAGAGTCAATGTGGAGGCTATATACAGGGGGTACCGGTACAGAGTCAATGTAGAGGCTATATACAGGGGTACCGGTACAGAGTCAATGTGGAGACTATATACAGGGGGTACCAGTACAGAGTCAATGTGGAGGCTATATACAGGGGCTACCAGTACAGAGTCAATGTGGAGGCTATATACAGGGTGTACTGGTACAGAGTCAATGTGGAGACTATATACAGGGGGTACCAGTACAGAGTCAATGTGGAGGCTATATACAGGGGGTACCAGTACAGAGTCAATGTGGAGGCTATATACAGGGGGTACCGGTACAGAGTCAATGTGGAGGCTATATACAGGGGGTACCGGTACAGAGTCAATGTAGAGGCTATATACAGGGGTACCGGTACAGAGTCAATGTGGAGGCTATATACAGGGGGTACCGGTACAGAGTCAATGTGGAGGCTATATACAGGGGGTACCGGTACAGAGTCAATGTGGAGGCTATATACAGGGGGTACCGGTACAGAGTCAATGTGGAGGCTATATACAGGGGTACCGGTACAGAGTCAATGTGGAGGCTATATACAGGGGGTACCGGTACAGAGTCAATGTGGAGGCTATATACAGGGGGTACCGGTACAGAGTCAATGTGGAGGCTATATACAGGGGGTACCGGTACAGAGTCAATGTGGAGGCTATATACAGGGGGTACTGGTACAGAGTCAATGTGGAGGCTATATACAGGGGGTACTGGTACAGAGTCAATGTGGAGGCTATATACAGGGGGTACTGGTACAGAGTCAATGTGGGTGTACAGGTTAATCGAGGTAATTTAGATAATAAACAGCGAGTAGCAGCAGTCTAAAACAAAGTCCACGATCAGCTCCTTTGTCTTGCACACATTGAAGGAGAGGTTGTTGTCCTGGCACTGTCTCATCGTTGTCGGTGATCAGGCTGACCACTGTTGTGTCGTTTGCAAACTTTATGATGGGGCTGGGAGTCGTGCCTGGCCACGCAGTCATGGGTGAACAGGAAGTACAGGATTAAGCATGCACCCCTGAGGGGCCCCCGTGTTGAGGATCAGCGTGGCGCATGTGGTGTTACCTACCCTTACCACCTGGGGGCGGCCCGTCAGGAAGTCCAGGATCCAGTTTGCAGAGAAAGGTGTTTAGTTCCAGGGTCCTTAGCTTAGTGATGAGCTTTGAGGGCACTATGGTGTTGAACGCTGAGCTGTAGTCAATGAACAGCATTGTCCAGGTGGGATAGGGCAGCGTGGAGCGCGATTGAGATTGTGTCGTCTGTGGATCTGTTGGGGCGGTATGCAAATTGGAGTGGGTATAGGGTTTTTGGCATGAGCTATGACCAGCCTTTCAAAGCACTTCATGGCTACCAACTTGAGTGCTACGGAGAGGTTGTCATTTAGGCAGGTTACATTCGCTATCTTGGGCACAGGGACTATGGTGGAAATGCTAGTAGTCAAATATTATATCTGTTTAGACTTCTTGCAGTTTATTTTGCAGTCTACAAATGATTTGTAATTCCGGTCAACCCGACAGACCATCCACTCAATAAAAAAATTGGCTGAATCTAGTTGATGATCCTAATAGACTTTTCATCGACGTAGCATGTTTTGCATTCGTAACCAAATATAATCTCAGCAACTGTTCAAACATTAAACCAAACAATCACTTTTTTTTGTTGCTTTAGAAGTAATAACTAGTGATTACAGGCTATTGTGAAATGGTAGAACCTACTGTAGCCAACTAGCTAGTCATGTGCTTTTTTTTCTCCGTGACCAAAATCAAATGAAACTCTATTTTGAAAATATAGGTGGAGAGAATTTCTACTACGAATGGCATGGCACTTTCACATTTCTACTTGTTTATGTGCACATCTGTTAATGTTTGGCTGGCTGGCTGGCTGGCTGGCTGGCTGTGCTGAATCTACCTCTGCTCACATGAGGAGATAGTGATCAGTTTAGCCTGTGATCTCAGACAATTAACTGGTGCCCACTTTGCCCCACACTCTGTACACGAGCTGATCACGCACCCTCTGATTGGCTAAGGACATCAAGTTGGTCCTGCACTGGCTAGCCAGGCCCAACGCATGCTTATAAATACGATATATTGCTGATGACGGTTGCGTTCCAGTGCAGCTCAGAAGTGGATGTATGGCAGTATGTACATGGGTACAAACCAACTCCATGTCCCTACCCCTGCATGGCAATAAAACTCTCACAAATTAGAGGGTTTTCAGTGAGTCATAGACCAGTCAAATAGGAGGGTTTTCAGAGAGTCACAGACCAGGCAAATAGGAGGGTTTTCAGTGAGTCACAGACCAATCAAATATGAGGGTTTTCAGTGAGTCACAGGCCAATCAAATAGGAGGGTTTTCAGTGAGTCACAGACCAGTCAAATAGGAGGGTTTTCAGTGAGTCACAGACCAATCAAATATGAGGGTTTTCGGTGAGTCACAGGTCAGTCAAATAGGAGGGGTTTTCAGTGAGTCACAGACCAATCAAATAGGAGGGTTTTCAGTGAGTCACAGGCCAGTCAAATAGGAGGGTTTTCAGTGAGTCACAGGCCAGTCAAATAGGAGGGTTTTCAGTGAGTCACAGACCAGTCAAATAGGAGGGTTTTCAGAGAGTCACAGACCAGTCAAATAGGAGGGTTTTCAGTGAGTCAAAGACCAGTCAAATAGGAGGGTTTTCAGTGAGTCACAGGCCAATCAAATTGGAGGGTTTTCAGTGAGTCACAGGCCAATCAAATTGGAGGGTTTTCAGTGAGTCACAGGCCAATCAAATAGGAGGGTTTTCAGTGAGTAAGACCAGGCAAATAGGAGGGTTTTCAGGGAGTCACAGGCCAATCAAATAGGAGGGTTTTCAGTGAGTAAGACCAGTCAAATAGGAGGGTTTTCAGTGAGTCACAGGCCAATAAATAGGAGGGTTTTCAGTGAGTCACAGACCAATCAAATATGAGGGTTTTCAGTGAGTCACAGGCCAATCAAATAGGAGGGTTTTCAGTGAGTCACAGACCAGTCAAATAGGAGGGTTTTCAGTGAGTCACAGACCAATCAAATATGAGAGTCACAGGTCAGTCAAATAGGAGGGGTTTTCAGTGAGTCACAGACCAATCAAATAGGAGGGTTTTCAGTGAGTCACAGGCCAGTCAAATAGGAGGGTTTTCAGTGAGTCACAGGCCAGTCAAATAGGAGGGTTTTCAGTGAGTCACAGACCAGTCAAATAGGAGGGTTTTCAGAGAGTCACAGACCAGTCAAATAGGAAGGTTTTCAGTGAGTCAAAGACCAGTCAAATAGGAGGGTTTTCAGTGAGTCACAGGCCAATCAAATTGGAGGGTTTTCAGTGAGTCACAGGCCAATCAAATCGGAGGGTTTTCAGTGAGTCACAGGCCAATCAAATAGGAGGGTTTTCAGTGAGTAAGACCAGGCAAATAGGAGGGTTTTCAGGGAGTCACAGGCCAATCAAATAGGAGGGTTTTCAGTGAGTAAGACCAGTCAAATAGGAGGGTTTTCAGTGAGTCACAGGCCAATAAATAGGAGGGTTTTCAGTGAGTCACAGACCAGTCAAATAGGAGGGTTTTCAGTGAGTCACAGACCAGTCAAATAGGAGGGTTTTCAGTGAGTCACAGACCAATCAAATAGGAGGGTTTTCAGTGAGTCACAGGCCAATCAAATAGGAGGGTTTTCAGTGAGTCACAGGCCAATCAAATAGGAGGGTTTTCAGTGAGTAAGACCAGGCAAATAGGAGGGTTTTCAGGGAGTCACAGGCCAATCAAATAGGAGGGTTTTCAGGGAGTCACAGGCCAAACAAATAGGAGGGTTTTCAGGGAGTCACAGGCCAATCAAATAGGAGGGTTTTCAGGGAGTCACAGGCCAGTCAAATAGGAGGGTTTTCAGTGAGTCACAGGCCAATCAAATAGGAGGGTTTTCAGTGAGTAAGACCAGTCAAATAGGAGGGTTTTCAGGGAGTCACAGGCCAATCAAATAGGAGGGTTTTCAGTGAGTCACAGGCCAATCAAATAGGAGGGTTTTTGAGTAAGACCAGTCAAATAGGAGGGTTTTCAGGGAGTCACAGGCCAATCAAATAGGAGGGTTTTCAGTGAGTAAGACCAGGCAAATAGGAGGGTTTTCAGTGAGTCACAGGCCAATCAAATAGGAGGGTTTTCAGTGAGTCCCAGACCAATCAAATAGGAGGGTTTTCAGTGAGTCACAGACCAATCAAATAGGAGGGTTTTCAGTGAGTCACAGGCCAATCAAATAGGAGGGTTTTCAGTGAGTCACAGACCAATCAAATAGGAGGGTTTTCAGTGAGTCACAGACCAATCAAATAGGAGGGTTTTCAGTGAGTCACAGGCCAATCAAATAGGAGGGTTTTCAGTGAGTCACAGACCAATCAAATAGGAGGGTTTTCAGTGAGTCACAGACCAATCAAATAGGAGGGTTTTCAGTGAGTCACAGGCCAGTCAAATAGGAGGGTTTTCAGTGAGTCACAGGCCAGTCAAATAGGAGGGTTTTCAGTGAGTCACAGACCAGTCAAATAGGAGGGTTTTCAGAGAGTCACAGACCAGTCAAATAGGAGGGTTTTCAGTGAGTCACAGACCAATCAAATATGAGGGTTTTCAGTGAGTCACAGGCCAATCAAATAGGAGGGTTTTCAGTGAGTCACAGACCAGTCAAATAGGAGGGTTTTCAGTGAGTCACAGACCAATCAAATATGAGGGTTTTCGGTGAGTCACAGGTCAGTCAAATAGGAGGGGTTTTCAGTGAGTCACAGACCAATCAAATAGGAGGGTTTTCAGTGAGTCACAGGCCAGTCAAATAGGAGGGTTTTCAGTGAGTCACAGGCCAGTCAAATAGGAGGGTTTTCAGTGAGTCACAGACCAGTCAAATAGGAGGGTTTTCAGTGAGTCAAAGACCAGTCAAATAGGAGGGTTTTCAGTGAGTCACAGGCCAATCAAATTGGAGGGTTTTCAGTGAGTCACAGGCCAATCAAATCGGAGGGTTTTCAGTGAGTCACAGGCCAATCAAATAGGAGGGTTTTCAGTGAGTAAGACCAGGCAGACCAGCCAATCAAATAGGAGGGTTTTCAGTGAGTAAGACCAGTCAAATAGGAGGGTTTTCAGTGAGTCACAGGCCAATAAATAGGAGGGTTTTCAGTGAGTCACAGACCAGTCAAATAGGAGGGTTTTCAGTGAGTCACAGACCAGTCAAATAGGAGGGTTTTCAGTGAGTCACAGACCAATCAAATAGGAGGGTTTTCAGTGAGTCACAGGCCAATCAAATAGGAGGGTTTTCAGTGAGTCACAGGCCAATCAAATAGGAGGGTTTTCAGTGAGTAAGACCAGGCAAATAGGAGGGTTTTCAGGGAGTCACAGGCCAATCAAATAGGAGGGTTTTCAGGGAGTCACAGGCCAATCAAATAGGAGGGTTTTCAGGGAGTCACAGGCCAATCAAATAGGAGGGTTTTCAGGGAGTCACAGGCCAGTCAAATAGGAGGGTTTTCAGTGAGTCACAGGCCAATCAAATAGGAGGGTTTTCAGTGAGTAAGACCAGTCAAATAGGAGGGTTTTCAGGGAGTCACAGGCCAATCAAATAGGAGGGTTTTCAGTGAGTCACAGGCCAATCAAATAGGAGGGTTTTCAGTGAGTAAGACCAGTCAAATAGGAGGGTTTTCAGGGAGTCACAGGCCAATCAAATAGGAGGGTTTTCAGTGAGTAAGACCAGGCAAATAGGAGGGTTTTCAGTGAGTCACAGGCCAATCAAATAGGAGGGTTTTCAGTGAGTCCCAGACCAATCAAATAGGAGGGTTTTCAGTGAGTCACAGACCAATCAAATAGGAGGGTTTTCAGTGAGTCACAGGCCAATCAAATAGGAGGGTTTTCAGTGAGTCACAGACCAATCAAATAGGAGGGTTTTCAGTGAGTCACAGACCAATCAAATAGGAGGGTTTTCAGTGAGTCACAGGCCAATCAAATAGGAGGGTTTTCAGTGAGTCACAGACCAATCAAATAGGAGGGTTTTCAGTGAGTCACAGACCAATCAAATAGGAGGGTTTTCAGTGAGTCACAGGCCAGTCAAATAGGAGGTTTTCAGTGAGTCACAATCAAATAGGAGGGTTTTCAGTGAGTCACAGACCAGTCAAATAGGAGGGTTTTCAGAGAGTCACAGACCAGTCAAATAGGAGGGTTTTCAGTGAGTCAAAGACCAGTCAAATAGGAGGGTTTTCAGTGAGTCACAGGCCAATCAAATTGGAGGGTTTTCAGTGAGTCACAGGCCAATCAAATTGGAGGGTTTTCAGTGAGTCACAGGCCAATCAAATAGGAGGGTTTTCAGTGAGTAAGACCAGGCAAATAGGAGGGTTTTCAGGGAGTCACAGGCCAATCAAATAGGAGGGTTTTCAGTGAGTAAGACCAGTCAAATAGGAGGGTTTTCAGTGAGTCACAGGCCAATAAATAGGAGGGTTTTCAGTGAGTCACAGACCAGTCAAATAGGAGAGTCACAGACCATCAAATAGGAGGGTTTTCAGTGAGTCACAGACCAATCAAATAGGAGGGTTTTCAGTGAGTCACAGCCCAATCAAATAGGAGGGTTTTCAGTGAGTAAGACCAGTCAAAGAGGACAGAGTCACAGGCCAATCAAATAGGAGGGTTTTCAGGGAGTCACAGACCAATCAAATAGGAGGGTTTTCAGGGAGTCACAGGCCAATCAAATAGGAGGGTTTCAGGAGTCACAGGCCAGTCAAATAGGAGGGTTTTCAGTGAGTCACAGGCCAATCAAATAGGAGGGTTTTCAGTGAGTAAGAGTCAAATAGGAGGGTTTTCAGGGAGTCACAGGCCAATCAAATAGGAGGGTTTTTGAGTAAGACCAGACAAATAGGAGGGTTTTCAGTGAGTCACAGGCCAATCAAATAGGAGGGTTTTCAGTGAGTCCCAGACCAATCAAATAGGAGGGTTTTCAGTGAGTCACAGACCAATCAAATAGGAGGGTTTTTGAGTCACAGGCCAATCAAATAGGAGGGTTTTCAGTGAGTCACAGACCAATCAAATAGGAGGGTTTTCAGTGAGTCACAGACCAATCAAATAGGAGGGTTTTCAGTGAGAGTCACAGGACCAATCAAATAGGAGGGTTTTCAGTGAGTCACAGACCAATCAAATAGGAGGGTTTTCAGTGAGTCACAGACCAATCAAATAGGAGGGTTTTCAGTGAGTCACAGACCAATCAAATAGGAGGGTTTTCAGTGAGTCACAGACCAATCAAATAGGAGGGTTTTCAGTGAGTCACAGGCCAATCAAATAGGAGGGTTTTCAGTGAGTCACAGACCAATCAAATAGGAGGGTTTTCAGTGAGTCACAGACCAATCAAATAGGAGGGTTTTCAGTGAGTCACAGACCAATCAAATAGGAGGGTTTTTTCAAATAGGAGGGTTTTCAGTGAGTCACAGGCCAATCAAATAGGAGGGTTTTCAGTGAGTCACAGGCCAATCAAATAGGAGGGTTTTCAGTGAGTCACAGGCCAATCAAATAGGAGGGTTTTCAGTGAGTCACAGGCCAATCAAATAGGAGGGTTTTCAGTGAGTCACAGGCCAATCAAATAGGAGGGTTTTCAGTGAGTCACAGACCAATCAAATAGGAGGGTTTTCAGGGAGTCACAGACCAATCAAATAGGAGGGTTTTCAGGGAGTCACAGACCAATCAAATAGGAGGGTTTTCAGGAGTCACAGACCAATCAAATAGGAGGGTTTTCAGTGAGTCACAGGCCAATCAAATAGGAGGGTTTTCAGTGAGTCACAGGCCAATCAAATAGGAGGGTTTTCACAGGAGTCACAGACCAATCAAATAGGAGGGTTTTTTCAAATAGGAGGGTTTTCAGGAGTCACAGGCCAATCAAATAGGAGGGTTTTCAGGGAGTCACAGACCAATCAAATAGGAGGGTTTTCAGTGAGTCACAGACCAATCAAATAGGAGGGTTTTCAGTGAGTCACAGACCAATCAAATAGGAGGGTTTTCAGAGTCACAGACCAATCAAATAGGAGGGTTTTCAGTGAGTCACAGGCCAATCAAATAGGAGGGTTTTCAGTGAGTCACAGACCAATCAAATAGGAGGGTTTTCAGTGAGTCACAGACCAATCAAATAGGAGGGTTTTCAGTGAGTCACAGACCAATCAAATAGGAGGGTTTTCAGTGAGTCACAGGCCAATCAAATAGGAGGGTTTTCAGTGAGTCACAGACCAATCAAATAGGAGGGTTTCAAATAGGAGGGTTTTCAGTGAGTCACAGACCAGTCAAATAGGAGGGTTTTCAGTGAGTCACAGGCCAATCAAATAGGAGGGTTTTCAGTGAGTCACAGGCCAATCAAAAGGAGGGTTTTCAGTGAGTCACAGACCAATCAAATAGGAGGGTTTTCAGTGAGTCACAGACCAATCAAATAGGAGGGTTTTCAGTGAGTCACAGACCAATCAAATAGGAGGGTTTTCAGGGAGTCACAGACCAATCAAATAGGAGGGTTTTCAGGAGTCACAGACCAATCAAATAGGAGGGTTTTCAGGAGTCACAGGCCAATCAAATAGGAGGGTTTTCAGGGAGTCACAGACCAATCAGAGGGTTTTCAGGAGTCACAGACCAATCAAATAGGAGGGTTTTCAGAGTCACAGACCAATCAAATAGGAGGGTTTTCAGGGAGTCACAGACCAATCAAATAGGAGGGTTTTCAGGGAGTCACAGACCAATCAAATAGGAGGAGGGTTTTCAGGGAGTCACAGACCAATCAAATAGGAGGGTTTTCAGACCAATCAAATAGGAGGGTTTTCAGGGAGTCACAGACCAATCAAATAGGAGGGTTTTCAGTGAGTCACAGGCCAATCAAATAGGAGGGTTTTCAGTGAGTCACAGGCCAATCAAATAGGAGGGTTTTCAGGGAGTCACAGACCAATCAAATAGGAGGGTTTTCAGGGAGTCACAGACCAATCAAATAGGAGGGTTTTCAGGGAGTCACAGGCCAATCAAATAGGAGGGTTTTCAGTGAGTCACAGGCCAATCAAATAGGAGGGTTTTCAGTGAGTCACAGACCAATCAAATAGGAGGGTTTTCAGTGAGTCACAGACCAATCAAATAGGTTTTCAGGGAGTCACAGACCAATCAAATAGGAGGGTTTTCAGGGAGTCACAGACCAATCAAATAGGAGGGTTTTCAGTGAGTCACAGGCCAATCAAATAGGAGGGTTGAGTCACAGGCCAATCAAATAGGAGGGTTTTCAGTGAGTCACAGACCAATCAAATAGGAGGGTTTTCAGGGAGTCACAGACCAATCAAATAGGAGGGTTTTCAGTGAGTCACAGGCCAATCAAATAGGAGGGTTTTCAGTGAGTCACAGGCCAATCAAATAGGAGGGTTTTTGAGTCACAGGCCAATCAAATAGGAGGGTTTTCAGTGAGTCACAGGCCAATCAAATAGGAGGGTTTTCAGTGAGTCACAGACCAATCAAATAGGAGGGTTTTCAGGAGTCACAGACCAATCAAATAGGAGGGTTTTCAGGAGTCACAGACCAATCAAATAGGAGGGTTTTCAGGAGTCAGACCAATCAAATAGGAGGGTTTTCAGTGAGTCACAGGCCAATCAAATAGGAGGGTTTTCAGTGAGTCACAGGCCAATCAAATAGGAGGGTTTTCAGTGAGTCACAGACCAATCAAATAGGAGGGTTTTCAGTGAGTCACAGACCAATCAAATAGGAGGGTTTTCAGTGAGTCACAGACCAATCAAATAGGAGGGTTTTCAGTGAGTCACAGGCCAATCAAATAGGAGGGTTTTCAGTGAGTCACAGACCAGTCAAATAGGAGGGTTTTCAGGGAGTCACAGACCAATCAAATAGGAGGGTTTTCAGGGAGTCACAGACCAATCAAATAGGAGGGTTTTCAGGAGTCACAGACCAATCAAATAGGAGGGTTTTCAGGAGTCACAGACCAATCAAATAGGAGGGTTTTCAGGGAGTCACAGACCAATCAAATAGGAGGGTTTTCAGGGAGTCACAGACCAATCAAATAGGAGGGTTTTCAGGGAGTCACAGACCAATCAAATAGGAGGGTTTTCAGGGAGTCACAGACCAATCAAATAGGAGGGTTTTCAGTGAGTCACAGACCAATCAAATAGGAGGGTTTTCAGTGAGTCACAGACCAATCAAATAGGAGGGTTTTCAGGAGTCACAGACCAATCAAATAGGACAGGGAGTCACAGACCAATCAAATAGGAGGGTTTTCAGTGAGTCACAGACCAATCAAATAGGAGGGTTTTCAGTGAGTCACAGGCCAGTCACAGGCCAATCAAATAGGAGGGTTTTCAGTGAGTCACAGGCCAATCAAATAGGAGGGTTTTCAGTGAGTCACAGGCCAATCAAATAGGAGGGTTTTCAGTGAGTCAAATAGGAGAGTCCAATCAAATAGGAGGGTTTTCAGGGAGTCACAGACCAATCAAATAGGAAGTGAGTCACAGGAGGGTTTTTTCAGACCAATCAAATAGGAGTCACAGACCAATCAAATAGGAGGGTTTTCAGTGAGTCACAGACCAATCAAATAGGAGGGTTTTCAGGAGTCACAGACCAATCAAATAGGAGGGTTTTCAGGGAGTCACAGACCAATCAAATAGGAGGGTTTTCAGGGAGTCACAGACCAATCAAATAGGAGGGTTTTCAGGAGTCACAGACCAATCAAAGTCACAGACCAATCAAATAGGAGGGTTTTCAGGGAGTCACAGACCAATCAAATAGGAGGGTTTTCAGTGAGTCACAGGCCAATCAAATAGGAGGGTTGAGTTCAAATAGGAGGGTTTTCAGGGAGTCACAGACCAATCAAATAGGAGGGTTTTCAGGGAGTCACAGACCAATCAAATAGGAGGGTTTTCAGGGAGTCACAGACCAATCAAATAGGAGGGTTTTCAGTGAGTCACAGGCCAATCAAATAGGAGGGTTTTCAGTGAGTCACAGGCCAATCAAATAGGAGGGTTTTCAGTGAGTCACAGGCCAATCAAATAGGAGGGTTTTCAGTGAGTCACAGGCCAATCAAATAGGAGGGTTTTCAGTGAGTCACAGACCAATCAAATAGGAGGGTTTTCAGTGAGTCACAGACCAATCAAATAGGAGGGTTTTCAGGGAGTCACAGACCAGTCAAATAGGAGGGTTTTCAGGGAGTCACAGACCAATCAAATAGGAGGGTTTTCAGGAGTCACAGACCAATCAAATAGGAGGGTTTTCAGTGAGTTCAAATAGGAGGGTTTTCAGTGAGTCACAGACCAATCAAATAGGAGGGTTTTCAGGGAGTCACAGACCAATCAAATAGGAGGGTTTTCAGGGAGTCACAGACCAATCAAATAGGAGGGTTTTCAGTGAGTCACAGGCCAATCAAATAGGAGGGTTTTCAGTGAGTCACAGGCCAATCAAATAGGAGGGTTTTCAGTGAGTCACAGACCAATCAAATAGGAGGGTTTTCAGGGAGTCACAGACCAATCAAATAGGAGGGTTTTCAGTGAGTCACAGACCAATCAAATAGGAGGGTTTTCAGGGAGTCACAGGCCAATCAAATAGGAGGGTTTTCAGTGAGTCACAGGCCAGTCAAATAGGAGTGAGTCACAGACCAATCAAATAGGAGGGTTTTCAGGGAGTCACAGACCAATCAAATAGGAGGGTTTTCAGGAGTCACAGACCAATCAAATAGGAGGGTTTTCAGGGAGTCACAGACCAATCAAATAGGAGGGTTTTCAGGGAGTCACAGACCAATCAAATAGGAGGGTTTTCAGGGAGTCACAGACCAATCAAATAGGAGGGTTTTCAGGGAGTCACAGACCAATCAAATAGGAGGGTTTTCAGGGAGTCACAGACCAATCAAATAGGAGGGTTTTCAGGGAGTCACAGACCAATCAAATAGGAGGGTTTCAGGAGTCAGACCAATCAAATAGGAGGGTTTTCAGTGAGTCACAGACCAATCAAATAGGAGGGTTTTCAGTGAGTCACAGACCAATCAAATAGGAGGGTTTTCAGGGAGTCACAGACCAATCAAATAGGAGGGTTTTCAGGGAGTCACAGACCAATCAAATAGGAGGGTTTTCAGTGAGTCACAGGCCAATCAAATAGGAGGGTTTTCAGTGAGTCACAGGCCAATCAAATAGGAGGGTTTTCAGTGAGTCACAGGCCAATCAAATAGGAGGGTTTTCAGGGAGTCACAGACCAATCAAATAGGAGGGTTTTCAGGGAGTCACAGACCAATCAAATAGGAGGGTTTTCAGTGAGTCACAGGCCAGTCAAATAGGAGGGTTTTCAGGGAGTCACAGACCAACCAAATAGGAGGGTTTTCAGTGAGTCATAGGCCAATCAAATAGGATGGTTTTCAGTGAGTCACAGGCCAATCAAATAGGAGGGTTTTCCTCACAATGGGAATGAATACACAAGTGGTATATCAAACTGGGATTCTCTTTTTGAGGTTTCACTGGCAAGTAGAACAATATTTGTCAGGGAATATGTTTTAAAATTATGAATCTGATTATTTTACATGGAGATGTGGGAAGCATAAAAAGGCTAGCTAGCATGCTATATTTTTTAGCCAGCTAGCCAGGCTGCCACTCCCCTTGTGAATGGGAGTGGGACCGACGAGGGTATCATGTTTCCCACTCCGCCCCAAGAGTAGGTAGATCAACGTAATCCTGTTATAAAGTCTAGAAGAGAGGACACTTGGACCACGAATCCAAATGAATCCGTTCTCATTTGGTGTTGAGTCTCCACCGATCAGTGTGGTCGGTTGGTCGCGGCAGTAGAGCAGTATAGTTCGTTCTGCTAAAGCAGCCGGCTCAACCTTGTGTGTGTGTGTGTGTGTGTGTGTGTGTGTGTGTGTGTGTGTGTGTGTGTGTGTGTGTGTGTGTGTGTGTGTGTGTGTGTGTGTGTGTGTGTGTTGTGTGTGTGTGGGCAGCAATTTTCCGTGATTTATATATATATGCACTGTATGTACAGTGGCAAGAAAAAAGTATGTGAACCCTTTGTAATTACCCGGATTTCTGCATAAATTGGTCATCAAATTTGATCTGATCTTCATCTAATTCACAACAATAGACAAACACAAATGATAGAGGACACAAATGATAGAGGACGCGTCTTTGTGTCTGTCCCATTGTGACGCCTGCGCAGGGCTATCGAGGCCATTTCCATTTTGAAGTAGTCATTTTTCTTCTTCTTCTACTACTTCTATGAATTAGTAAACAAACTGAAAGGGTGCATACTGCCCCCTGGAGGTTGTTGTCTGAACAGATATAAAAGCCATCTGTAGTTATGGAATGTTTGCTCACGACCATAATTCATTGGCTGATCCCTCCTGATGACCTGGATGGAATCATGTGATCCTCTTTTCCCTTAAACCATAGGAAGTCCCATCCAGTTGACTACTTCAACATGGTGAAAGTCCTCAATAGTGCTGCCCATGCGAAAACAGTTTTTGTGGGGCACTAGAGTCCTCTATCTATCTTTATGCCCAAATAATTAATGACCAAATACACCAGCAAAACACTCTTCTTTTCTGTTTTTCAAATGTTTTCCAGTTGGCCCACTGATGACACACGGAATCAGCAACCACGTTGATCTTTTTTCTATTTAACCTTTATTGAACTAGGCAAGTCAGTTAAGAACAAATTCTTATTAACAATAACAGCCTACCAGGGAACAGCGGGTTAACTGCCTTGTTCAGGGGCAGAATGACAGATTTTTACCTTGTCAGCTACGGGATTTGATCTAGCAACCTTTCAGGTTACTAGTCCAGCACTCTAACCACTAGGCTACCTGACTCTAACCACTAGGCTACCTGCCTCTAACCACTAGGCTACCTGCTTTCCCTACACTCTAACCACTAGGCTACGCTGCCGCCCCTACACTCTAACCACTAGCCTACCTGCCGCCCCTACACTCTAACCACTAGGCTACCTGCCGCCCCTACACTCTAACCACTAGGCTACCTGCCGCCTCTACACTCTAACCACTAGGCTACCTGCCGCCTCTACACTCTAACCACTAGGCTACCTGCCGCCCCTACACTCTAACCACTAGGCTACCTGCCGCCCCTACACTCTAACCACTAGGCTACCTGCCGCCCCTACACTCTAACCACTAGGCTACCTGCCGCCCCTACACTCTAACCACTAGGCTACCTGCCGCCCCTACACTCTAACCACTAGGCTACCTGCCGCCCCTACCCTCTAACCACTAGCCTACCTGCCACCCCTACACTCTAACCACTAGGCTACCTGCCTCCTCTACACTCTAACCACTAGCCTACCTGCCGCCCCACATAAAGGTGTCATGTTGATTTTAATTGATTGATTAGATGAATAATTGAATTAGATTAACTATCAATAATCTCAGTGTTTAACAGAACAACCACCACAATGACACAGTCCTGGTAGTCTTATCTTTTTATTTGTTTTTAAAACTCATAAACATTTCATCATTATCTTGCACAGATTTCATTTGGATATCAACATACAATGTTACCCAGTGGCCTGCCACTAATATTAGTAATAGCCATGACAATAATCATAATAATAATAATTACAGTAATACTCATTCCTGTTGACAATAAAACATACAAAGTTTTAGAATTCATGAAAAAGAGGAAATAATTGTGCCACATTATGACAAGGAATGTTTGGCTATCATTTATTTAAAAAAACTTTGCATCTTTTTGCAAATGTTTTTTTTTTTTTGTCCAGGCCGTTTCCGTCTGTTTCACTATAACAAGATCCCCTTATCGTACTGATGATTCAAATGACGTTTTCCTCAACAGAGACCTAGGGTGAAACAGCTCACTATTCCCTACACAGAGACCTAGGGTGAAACAGCTCACTATTCCCTACACAGAGATCTAGGGTGAAACAGCTCCCTACTCCCTACACAGAGACCTAGGGTGAAACGGCACCCTACTCCCTACACAGAGACCTAGGGTGAAACAGCTCCCTACTCTCTACACAGAGACCTAGGGTGAAACGGCTCCCTACACAGAGACCTAGGGTGAAACGGCACCCTACTACCCTACACAGAGACCTAGGGTGAAACAGCTCCCTACACAGAGACCTAGGGTGAAACGGCACCCTACTCCCTACACAGAGACCTAGGGTGAAACGGCACCCTACTCCCTACACAGAGACCTAGGGTGAAACAGCTCCCTACTCTCTACACAGAGACCTAGGGTGAAACAGCTCTCTACACAGAGACCTAGGGTGAAACAGCTCTCTACACAGAGACCTAGGGTGAAACAGCTCCCTACTCTCTACACAGAGACCTAGGGTGAAACAGCTCCCTACACAGAGACCTAGGGTGAAACAGCTCTCTACACAGAGACCTAGGGTGAAACAGCTCTCTACACAGAGACCTAGGGTGAAACAGCTCTCTACACAGAGACCTAGGGTGAAACAGCTCTCTACACAGAGACCTAGGGTGAAACAGCTCCCTACACAGAGACCTAAGGTGAAACAGCTCTCTACACAGAGACCTAGGGTGAAACAGCTCTCTACACAGAGACCTAGGGTGAAACAGCTCTCTACACAGAGACCTAGGGTGAAACAGCTCTCTACACAGAGACCTAGGGTGAAACAGCTCCCTACACAGAGACCTAGGGTGAAACAGCTCTCTACACAGAGACCTAGGGTGAAACGGCACCCTACTCCCTACACAGAGACCTAGGGTGAAACAGCTCCCTACTCCCTACACAGAGACCTAGGGTGAAACAGCACCCTACTTCCTACACAGAGACCTAGGGTGAAACAGCTCCCTACTCCCTACACAGAGACCTAGGGTGAAACAGCACCCTACTCCCTACACAGAGACCTAGGGTGAAACAGCTCCCTACACAGAGACCTAGGGTGAAACGGCACCCTACTCTCTACACAGAGATCTAGGGTGAAACAGCTCCCTACTCCCTACACAGAGATCTAGGGTGAAACGGCACCCTACTACCCTACACAGAGACCTAGGGTGAAACACCTCCCTACTCTCTACACAGAGACCTAGGGTGAAACGGCACCCTACTCCCTACACAGAGACCTAGGGTGAAACGGCACCCTACACAGAGACCTAGGGTGAAACGGCACCCTACTCCCTACACAGAGACCTAGGGTGAAACGGCACCCTACACAGAGACCTAGGGTGAAACGGCACCCTACTCTCTACACAGAGACCTAGGGTGAAACAGCTCCCTACACAGAGACCTAGGGTGAAACAGCTCCCTACTCTCTACACAGAGACCTAGGGTGAAACAGCTCCCTACACAGAGACCTAGGGTGAAACAGCTCCCTACTCTCTACACAGAGACCTAGGGTGAAACAGCTCCCTACTCCCTACACAGAGACCTAGGGTGAAACAGCTCCCTACTCTCTACACAGAGACCTAGGGTGAAACAGCTCCCTACTCTCTACACAGAGACCTAGGGTGAAACAGCTCCCTACTCTCTACACAGAGACCTAGGGTGAAACAGCTCCCTACTCCCTACACAGAGACCTAGGGTGAAACGGCACCCTACTCTCTACACAGAGACCTAGGGTGAAACGGCACCCTACTCTCTACACAGAGACCTAGGGTGAAACAGCTCCCTACACAGAGACCTAGGGTGAAACGGCACCCTACTACCCTACACAGAGACCTAGGGTGAAACAGCTCCCTACACAGAGACCTAGGGTGAAACGGCACCCTACTCCCTACACAGAGATCTAGGGTGAAACGGCACCCTACTCTCTACACAGAGATCTAGGGTGAAACGGCACCCTACTCCCTACACAGAGACCTAGGGTGAAACAGCTCCCTACTCCCTACACAGAGATCTAGGGTGAAACGGCACCCTACTCTCTACACAGAGACCTAGGGTGAAACAGCACCCTACACAGAGACCTAGGGTGAAACGGCACCCTACTCCCTACACAGAGACCTAGGGTGAAACAGCTCCCTACACAGAGACCTAGGGTGAAACAGCTCCCTACACAGAGACCTAGGGTGAAACGGCACCCTACACAGAGACCTAGGGTGAAACAGCACCCTACTCTCTACACAGAGACCTAGGGTGAAACGGCACCCTACACAGAGACCTAGGGTGAAACAGCACCCTACTCTCTACACAGAGACCTAGGGTGAAACAGCTCCCTACACAGAGACCTAGGGTGAAACAGCTCCCTACACAGAGACCTAGGGTGAAACAGCACCCTACTCTCTACACAGAGACCTAGGGTGAAACAGCTCCCTACACAGAGACCTAGGGTGAAACAGCTCCCTACACAGAGACCTAGGGTGAAACAGCTCCCTACACAGAGACCTAGGGTGAAACAGCACCCTACTCTCTACACAGAGACCTAGGGTGAAACAGCACCCTACTCTCTACACAGAGACCTAGGGTGAAACAGCACCCTACTCTCTACACAGAGACCTAGGGTGAAACAGCACCCTACTCTCTACACAGAGACCTAGGGTGAAACAGCACCCTACTCTCTACACAGAGACCTAGGGTGAAACAGCACCCTACTCTCTACACAGAGACCTAGGGTGAAACAGCACCCTACTCTCTACACAGAGACCTAGGGTGAAACAGCACCCTACTCTCTACACAGAGACCTAGGGTGAAACAGCTCCCTACACAGAGACCTAGGGTGAAACAGCTCTCTACACAGAGACCTAGGGTGAAACAGCTCCCTACACAGAGACCTAGGGTGAAACAGCACCCTACTCTCTACACAGAGACCTAGGGTGAAACAGCTCCCTACACAGAGACCTAGGGTGAAACAGCTCCCTACACAGAGACCTAGGGTGAAACGGCACCCTACTCCCTACAGAGACCTAGGGTGAAACAGCTCCCTACACAGAGACCTAGGGTGAAACGGCACCCTACTCCCTACAGAGACCTAGGGTGAAACAGCACCCTACACAGAGACCTAGGGTGAAACGGCACCCTACTCCCTACACAGAGACCTAGGGTGAAACAGCTCCCTACACAGAGACCTAGGGTGAAACAGCTCCCTACACAGAGACCTAGGGTGAAACGGCACCCTACTCCCTACACAGAGACCTAGGGTGAAACAGCTCCCTACACAGAGACCTAGGGTGAAACGGCTCCCTACTCTCTACACAGAGACCTAGGGTGAAACACCTCCCTACTCTCTACACAGAGACCTAGGGTGAAACGGCACCCTACTCTCTACACAGAGACCTAGGGTGAAACGGCACCCTACTCCCTACACAGAGACCTAGGGTGAAACGGCACCCTACTCCCTACACAGAGACCTAGGGTGAAACGGCACCCTACTCTCTACACAGAGACCTAGGGTGAAACGGCACCCTACTCCCTACACAGAGACCTAGGGTGAAACGGCACCCTACTCTCTACACAGAGACCTAGGGTGAAACGGCACCCTACTCTCTACACAGAGACCTAGGGTGAAACGGCACCCTACTCTCTACACAGAGACCTAGGGTGAAACACCTCCCTACTCTCTACACAGAGACCTAGGGTGAAACGGCACCCTACTCCCTACACAGAGACCTAGGGTGAAACGGCACCCTTCTCTCTACACAGAGACCTAGGGTGAAACGGCACCCTACTCTCTACACAGAGACCTAGGGTGAAACGGCACCCTACTCTCTACACAGAGACCTAGGGTGAAACACCTCCCTACTCTCTACACAGAGACCTAGGGTGAAACGGCACCCTACTCCCTACACAGAGACCTAGGGTGAAACGGCACCCTTCTCTCTACACAGAGACCTAGGGTGAAACGGCACCCTACTCTCTACACAGAGACCTAGGGTGAAACGGCACCCTACTCTCTACACAGAGACCTAGGGTGAAACACCTCCCTACTCTCTACACAGAGACCTAGGGTGAAACGGCACCCTACTCCCTACACAGAGACCTAGGGTGAAACGGCACCCTACTCTCTACACAGCGCTGTTCACATTGTTTACACGTCTAAAACACGTTAAAATAACCCTTTTGTCCATGTTAGTGACACTCACATGTCTGTAACATGTTTGTATGTTTCATTATTTCAGAAAATGGTCTAACAAGTTCCTGTAGATGTCAAGGAAAGATTATTATTTTTTAGATATTTTTTTAAACTATGTAATATTGCAGTAAAGATAGTTGGGTAAAAATACCCAAACGTTGCAGATTCCTGATCTTCACACATAGGCACACAGTAGGTGTCTTTGAATGATTGAGTACCTCTATTCGTATGCCCATTTACATGTAACACACATAATATATATTATATATTTTATTTTTTATTTTACCTTTATTTAACCAGGCAAGTCAGTCAATGACGGCCTGGGAACAGTGGGGTTAACTGCCTGTTCAGGGGCAGAGCGACAGATTTGTACCTTGTCAGCTCGGGGTTTGAACTTGCAACCTTCCGGTTACTAGTCCAACTTTCTGACCACTAGACTACCTGCTGGTTACTAGTCCAACTTTCTGACCACTAGGCTACCTGCTGGTTACTAGTCCAACTTTCTGACCACTAGGCTACCTGCTGGTTACTAGTCCAACACTCTAACCACTAGGCTACCTGCTGGTTACTAGTCCAACTTTCTGACCACTAGACTACCTGCTGGTTACTAGTCCAACACTAACCACTAGGCTACCTGCTGGTTACTAGTCCAACACTCTAACCACTAGGCTACCTGCTGGTTACAAGTCCAACACTAACCACTAGGCTACCTGCTGGTTACTAGTCCAACACTCTAACCACTAGACTACCTGCTGGTTACTAGTCCAACACTCTAACCACTAGGCTACCTGCCGGTTACTAGTCCAACACTCTAACCACTAGGCTACCTGCTGGTTACTAGTCCAACACTCTAACCACTAGGCTACCTGCTGGTTACTAGTCCAACGCTCTAACCACTAGGCTACCTGCTGGTTACTAGTCCAACGCTCTAACCACTAGGCTACCTGCTGGTTACTAGTCCAACGCTCTAACCACTAGGCTACCTGCTGGTTACTGGTCCAACACTCTAACCACTAGGCTACCTGCTGGTTACTAGTCCAACACTCTAACCACTAGGCTACCTGCTGGTTACTAGTCCAACGCTCTAACCACTAGGCTACCTGCTGGTTGCTAGTCCAACTGTCTAACCACTAGGCTACCTTCCGGTTACTAGTCCAACACTCTAACCACTAGGCTACCCTGCCACCTCTCCACTCTAACCACTAGGCTACCCTGCCACCTCTACACTCTAACCACTAGGCTACCCTGCCACCTCTACACTCTAACCACTAGGCTACCCTGCCGCCTCTACACTCTAACCACTAGGCCACCCTGCCACCTCTACACTCTAACCACTAGGCTACCCTGCCTCCTCTACACTCTAACCACTAGGCTACCCTGCCTCCTCTACACTCTAACCACTAGGCTACCTTGCCACCTCTACACTCTAACCACTAGGCCACCCTGCCACCTCTACACTCTAACCACTAGGCCACCCTGCCACCTCTACACTCTAACCACTAGGCTACCTTGCCACCTCTACACTCTAACCACTAGGCTACCCTGCCGCCTCTACACTCTAACCACTAGGCTACCTTGCCACCTCTACACTCTAACCACTAGGCCACCCTGCCACCTCTACACTCTAACCACTAGGCCACCCTGCCACCTCTACACTCTAACCACTAGGCTACCCTGCCGCCTCTCCACTCTAACCACTAGGCTACCCTGCCACCTCTACACTCTAACCACTAGGATACCCTGCCGCCCCATATATATAATATATATATATATATATCATATTTTACAATACAGTTCAACAACATGTCTGGAAGTATTGGGAAATTAATGAATATAAATACAAGTTTAAAGTCATTTAAATTTTTTTGTATATTTTTTAAAAATGTATTTTATATCATTTGTGGCAATGAGAGCGTTATGAAAAACTGGACATTAAGTTATAAAGTACACAGTACAGGGAGTTTTGGTGCAACAAACAAAATCCCAAATGTAAATCCAAATTCAGCATGCATATCTAGGTAAAGTAGCTTCAGGATTTGGAGAACGACTGAATATATTCAACAAGTGGCCCAACGATCGAACCACGAGGCTACCTGCCGCCCACGATGTCTAAACGTTCAGTATTACCCGGCACCGCGGGAAAGTTAATACACAATACTTTGGAGTGAATTTTTTTTGTTGTTGTAATAAATACAAAACAGATTTTTTTTTAAACACAAATAAAGAAATATAAATATGGACTAAAAAACTCAATCATATCGAAGTATTTAATATTTAAGTACCGTAAATATACTTTGGCAAAAAAGCAGTAACATAAAAATCACAGAGTTTCTGAACCCAGATGTGCAACATCAGAGACTTCCTGGAACGCTTGTGAAACAGACCAAGGGGGGTCTGGAGGGGGTTGGGGGGTCTGGAGGGGGTTGGGGGGGGTCTGGAGGGGGTTGGGGGGTGTCTGGAGGGGTTGGGGGTCTGGAGGGGGTTGGCTGGAGGAGGTTGGGGGGGTTGCTGGAGGAGGTTGGCTGGAGGAGGTTGGGGGGTTGGCTGGAGGGTTGTTGGGGGGTTGGGAGTAGAGACATGTTGCTGGAGGGGTTGGGGGGTTGGGAGTAGAGACATGTTGCTGGAGGGGGTTGGGGGGTTGGGAGTAGAGACATGTTGCTGGAGGGGGTTGGGGGGTTGGGAGTAGAGACATGTTGCTGGAGGGGTTGGCTGGAGGGGGTTGGGAGGTTGGGAGTGGAGACATTTTGGCTGGAGGGTGTTGGGGGGAGGGGGTTGGCTGGAGGGGATTGGCTGGAGGGGGTTGGGGGAATGGGAGGTTGGGGGAATGGGAGGTTGGGAGTGGAGACATTTTGGCTGGAGGGGGTTGGGGGATGGGGTTGGCTGGAGGGGGTTGGCAGGAGGGGGTTGGCTGGAAGTGGTTGGGGGAAGGGGGTCGGCTGGAAGTGGTTGGCTCGAGTGGGTTGGGGGAGGGGGTTGGCTGGAAGTGGTTGGCTGGAGGGGTTGGGGGAGGGGGTCGGCTGGAAGTGGTTCGCTGGAGGGGGTTGGGGGATGGGGTTGGCTGGAAGTGGTTGGCTGGAGGGGGTTGGGGGATGGGGTTGGCTGAAAGTGGTTGGCTGGAGGGGGTTGGCTGGAGGGGTTGGGGGAATGGGAGGTTGGGGCAATGGGAGGTTGGGAGTGGAGACATTTTGGCTGGAGGGGGTTGGGGGAGGGGGTTGGCTGGAGGGGGTTGGGGGAGAGGGTTGGCTGGAGGGGGTTGGAGAGAGGGGGTTGGGGGAGGGGGTTGGGGAGAGGGGGTTTGGGGGAGGGGTTGGGGGAGTTGGTTGGGGGAGGGGTTGGAGGGAGGGGGTTGTTGGTTGGGGGTGGTGGACAATGTTCTTTTTTGTTTTATTTTCCTGTTTATACTGATTGTATTATTTATATTTAAACTCTCTATGTATTTCATAGTTGTCTTCTCTTGAGTACAGGTTTTATAAACGTATATGAAATGGATAATGTACCTGTAAACCCCCTAACAAAAAAATGTCAAAACAAATTAACAATTGGTCACAAAAAACTACTTTACATGGAAAGATTGCCTTTGATTTGACAGCCTGCACATGACAACCATTAGAGCTGATGTGTTCTGCACATGGGCAGTTCAGGACATCAGTTAGACCTGATGACGTGTTCTGCACATGGGCAGTTCAGGACATCAATTAGACCTGATGACGTGTTCTGCACATGGGCAGTTCAGGACATCAGTTCGACCTTATGACGTGTTCTGCACATGAGCTTAGCGAGCCAACGTTGCCAGGACATCGCCTACAAACATTATCGAGGATTTCTATTGGAGAAATAGTTTCTTTCTTCATACTGTCCTGTTATGGTAAAGACACTCTCTTGAGTAGTTATCAGACTGAGTACTGTAAAGGCATGTTGTAATGGTAACCATGGTAAAGTGATGACATCACTCACGTCATCCAAAAACATGGCAGCCATTGGATGAGAACGACTTCCCACTCTCATTAAAGCCACAGAAGTTCGAGCCAGGTACTACAGGCGTTGTTTGCAAAAACAGGATTCTCCATTATAGTGAATTTGACATTTTTTGATCTTCGTAGTCAATCTTCGTGTAAAAACCATTTTCAAAGACAGTAATGCTGCCAATAATTGCTTCTGAAACACCAGATATATGTCCTCGAACAGATATTTTTTTCTATCGCAGGATAAGGATTAGTTGCTAATGACAGTCTGCAGTACCGAGGTCGGCCTACAATGTGAGTTAATCAACGCGAAGGGGGCAGCACTGAGCTAGCCTGCAACGTCACATTCTGGAGGAGCTCAAACGGCTGCATGTCATGTCTCCATGAGACGCCATCTTACCCAAATTAATTTGGCTTCAATGCGCTATCGAGTCTTCACATAGGAATGCATTGTGTCACGCGATCAATGGCTTTGTCCATTCATTGGTGCAGAGAGTCACGGTCCTGTTGTCTGTGGACGGATGTACTGTATCGAGAGCAGAAACTCATTAACACTCAATAGTGCTGATCAATAAACGTGCTACAATGTAACTATGCGCTATCTTACCAGTTCCTATGGTCATTGCCACAGAGTTGGTGAAGACAGCACAAACAGATGTCGCATTACATCTGGTCTGGCGTTACTGTACCATAGTCAAGCTGAATGTTTCTTTCAGACAACAAAGAAGAAGAAAACAAATCATTTGAATTCATCCATCTAATCCGTTGGTTTACTAGTTTGGGACTGAGATGAAAAACAAAGAAAGACAATGAGTCAGTTTAGCCTGGTCCCAGATCTGTTGGTGCTGTCTTGCCAACTCATATGGACCTTGTCATGGATGTGGCTGTATACAGCACAAATAGATCTGGCGCCAGGCTATAGGATCGATTCCCTTCTGTTGTGACATCAGGCTATAGGATCGATTCCCTTCTGTTGTGACATCAGGCTATAGGATCGATTCCCTTCTGTTGTGACATCAGGCTATAGGATCGATTCCCTTCTGTTGTGACATCAGGCTATAGGATCGATTCCCTTCTGTTGTGACATCAGGCTATAGGATCGATTCCTTCTGTTGTGACATCAGGCTATAGGATGACTCTGTTGTGACATCAGGCTATAGGATCGATTCCCTTCTGTTGTGACATCAGGCTATAGGATCGATTCCCTTCTGTTGTGACATCAGGCTATAGGATCGATTCCCTTCTGTTGTGACATCAGGCTATAGGATCGATTCCCTTCTGTTGTGACATCAGGCTATAGGATCGATTCCCTTCTGTTGTGACATCAGGCTATAGGATCGATTCCCTTCTGTTGTGACATCAGGCTATAGGATCGATTCCCTTCTGTTGTGACATCAGGCTATAGGATCGATTCCCTTCTGTTGTGACATCAGGCTATAGGATCGATTCCCTTCTGTTGTGACATCAGGCTATAGGATCGATTCCCTTCTGTTGTGACATCAGGCTATAGGATCGATTCCCTTCTGTTGTGACATCAGGCTATAGGATCGATTCCCTTCTGTTGTGACGTCAGGCTATAGGATCGATTCCTGTTGTGACTTCTGTTGTGACATCAGGCTATAGGATCGATTCCCTTCTGTTGTGACATCATAGGATCGATTCCCTTCTGTTGTGACATCAGGCTATAGGATCGATTCCCTTCTGTTGTGACATCAGGCTATAGGATCGATTCCCTTCTGTTGTGACATCAGGCTATAGGATCGATTCCCTTCTGTTGTGACATCAGGCTATAGGATCGATTCCCTTCTGTTGTGACATCAGGCTATAGGATCGATTCCCTTCTGTTATGACATCATCACAACATCATCCTCTTCAGATGGGAGACAAGTACTGCAGTGGTCATGGTGAAGTCCAGGGATTCCCAAAAGGGGGGCCAATTTCAATGACGATAAATTAAAGTCCAATCTAGACTGAAATAACATCTATAGACCTACACCTCACCCACAAAACTGGGCAGGGAGGAGAAGAAATTATATTTACAATACAAATGTATTTTAAAATGTTTCATTTTTCATTAACTCCTTTCAATTGAACACACACAAACACAATCCTGATTTATCAAAACATCTAACATTCCACATTTTATGGTTCATATATATCCTCATTCTGTCCTCTGTATAACTATCAAAACAATCTCATAAAGTCAGAGAAACCACTGGTTAGAATGATACAAAAACACCCTCTCTCTCTCTGTCTCTCTGTCTCTCTGTCTCTCTGTCTCTGTCTCTGTCTCTGTCTCTGTCTCTGTCTCTGTCTCTGTCTCTCTGTCTCTCTGTCTCTCTGTCTCTCTGTCTCTGTCTCTGTCTCTGTCTCTGTCTCTGTCTCTCTCTCTCTCTCTCTCTCTCTCTCTCTCTCTCTCTCTCTCTCTCTCTCTCTCTCTCTCTCTCTCTCTCTCTCTCTCTCTCTCTCTCTCTCTCTCTCTCTCGTAAACCAGTCAACACGACATGCTCTCTCAAACACACAAACTCATCACAACAACACAACCACACAACCACATACCCCTGCCCATGTCCAAACCCATCAGCTGAGACAGAGAAGACTTTCTCAAAGGACTTCACTAAGACATTATTATAAACCGTCTCTAATATATATATATATATATTATTGCATTATTATAAACCATCTCTAACATAACTGCAGCTATATGGCCATGTTCGGAAAGCAAAATTAACTTATGGACGATCTATCTATCTATCTTTTCCATCAGTCTATCTAATCCTCCTCACCCTGTCTCCAGAGCCAAACAAGTGGCACCTCATTCCCTGCTCTCTGCAGAGGCTCTGTGTGTAATACCATCTTTTCCCACTAGGTGGTAGAGAGGCCGTTATATAGCTCATGCCAAGCCAGCGGGACCGGATGGGCTTTTAAAAGAATTCGGTTTTAAAGAGTGATAAAGACAATGATTGTCAGGCACTAAGGGTTCTATTCGATCTGTATCGCGGAAGTTCCGCTTTTACAGTGTGATTGAAATGTAAAGGTAATGTAGCAGAGACTGCATTCACGGTAAACACTGTAATGTCGGCTCAAATGTTCCTTCACATTTCTATCGTGGGGAATCTGTAAAAGCTTCAGCTTTCCCCACATCCCCCACAGCAGACGTAGAAGGATATAGCTTCACATCCCCCACAGCAGACGTAGAAGGATATAGCTTCACATCCCCCACAGCAGACGTAGAAGGATATAGCTTCACATCCCCCACAGCAGACGTAGAAGGATATAGCTTCACATCCCCCACAGCAGACGTAGAAGGATATAGCTTCACATCCCCCACAGCAGACGTGGAAGGATATAGCTTCACATCCCCCACAGCAGACGTGGAAGGATATAGCTTCACATCCCCCACAGCAGACGTGGAAGGATATAGCTTCACATCCCCCACAGCAGACGTGGAAGGATATAGCTTCACATCCCCCACAGCAGACGTGGAAGGATATAGCTTCACATCCCCACACAGCAGACGTGGAAGGATATAGCTTCACATCCCCCACAGCAGACGTAGAAGGATATAGCTTCACATCCCCCACAGCAGACGTGGAAGGATATAGCTTCACATCCACCACAGCAGACGTGGAAGGATATAGCTTCACATCCCCCACAGCAGACGTGGAAGGATATAGCTTCACATCCCCCACAGCAGACGTGGAAGGATATAGCTTCACATCCCCACAGCAGACGTGGAAGGATATAGCTTCACATCCCCCACAGCAGACGTGGAAGGATATAGCTTCACATCCCCCACAGCAGACGTGGAAGGATATAGCTTCACATCCCCCACAGCAGACGTGGAAGGATATAGCTTCACATCCCCCACAGCAGACGTGGAAGGATATAGCTTCACATCCCCCACAGCAGACGTGGAAGGATATAGCTTCACATCCCCCACAGCAGACGTGGAAGGATATAGCTTCACATCCCCACACAGCAGACGTGGAAGGATATAGCTTCACATCCCCCACAGCAGACGTGGAAGGATATAGCTTCACATCCCCCACAGCAGACGTGGAAGGATATAGCTTCACATCCCCCACAGCAGACGTGGAAGGATATAGCTTCACATCCCCCACAGCAGACGTGGAAGGATATAGCTTCACATCCCCCACAGCAGACGTGGAAGGATATAGCTTCACATCCCCCACAGCAGATGTTGAAGGATATAGCTTTGTGGATGGGAGAGAGGAGGCATCTTGTTCCCTCTTCTCTTCAGCCAAGGGGGACATCTGTCTGTCTGTCTATCTGACAATGTCTGTCAGTGTGTCTGTCTGTCTCAGGTAGCCCTCATCCATCATCACATTCCAACACTGTCCAGTCCAGACCTTCAGGACCATCTCAGTGCATCAGGAAGAAAAGTAACAGATAGGATAGGATATAACCCTAGATCACTCAGAACCATAGAACACACAGAACCCTAGAACACTCAGAACCATAGAACACTCAGAACCATAGAACACTCAGAACCCTAGAACACTCAGAACCATAGAACACTCAGAACCCATGAACACTCAGAACCCATGAACACTCAGAACCTTAGAACACTCAGAACCCATGAACACTCAGAACCTTAGAACACTCAGAACCCTAGAACACTCAGAACCCTAGAACACTCAGAACCCAAGAACACTCAGAACCCTAGAACACTCAGAACCCTAGAACACTCAGAACCCTAGAACACTCAGAACCATAGAAAACTCAGAACCCTAGAACACTCAGAACCATGGAACACTCAGAACCATAGAACAACTCAATGCTCTAAACATCATATCTTAAACATGGATTTGGCAGAGAGAGAAATGGTGAGGAGGAGGAAGTCTGTTCTGTGGCTCAGAATGAATTTATGTAAAATGTCTATCTGACTGAAGGGAATCTATTCACTGTGACATGCAATGTCAATGTCTGACTGGAGGGAAGCTATTCACTGTGACACGCAATGTCAATGTCTGACTGGAGGGAAGCTATTCACAGTGACACACAATGTCAATGTCTGACTGGAGGGAAGCTATTCACTGTGACACACAATGTCAATGTCTGACTGGAGGGAAGCTATTCACTGTGACACACAATGTCAATGTCTGACTGGAGGGAAGCTATTCACTGTGACACACAAAGTCAATGTCTGACTGGAGGGAAGCTATTCACTGTGACACGCAATGTCAATGTCTGACTGGAGGGAAGCTATTCACTGTGACACACATCTTTGTTTACTGCATTCTTCTGATATATCTTCTGAAGGGTCCTCCTCGAGAGCAACACTTTTCTTTGACTTTTGGCAGTTTGTTTTGATGTTGTTGCAAACACTGGTTCACTGTGACGAGTTGATGAGCAATACACTGACTGAGAGAAACAGACCTGTAGATATTATCATGCAACTGACTGATCACTGACATTAATACAAAGAGGTGTGTGTGTGTCTACCTGTGTGTGTCTACCTGTGTGTGTCTACCTGTGTGTGTCTACCTGTGTGTGTCTACCTGTGTGTGCTGCTCATGTTCTGTACAGTTTGTAGTTTTGTGTCTTTCGAGAACAGATCTAATATTGATTGTACGCCTCAAAATCAATCATGTATTCTCTCCCGAGGTTGCAGTCTCCTCCCCTTCCTCCTCTAGGGCCTCTGTAATTGAACCGTGAGCCTGTAGCTCCTCCCCTCTCCCTGCGCGTGATAGGACCTCTATCCAGCGGCGCTGTAGCTCCTCCCCATCGGCACTGAAGTAGAGCGTAAGGTGTGATTGGCTGATTTTGAAGGCAAAGCGGCGTTCCAGGCGGTCACATGACTCAGGAAGGGAGACCTCGAAGCCAATCAGAGGGACAGAGCGCTGGGCTTTCACATCCTGGGTACACAGGGGAGGAAGTGGGCAGAACAGAGAGTGCAGACAGAGAGGACAAAGAGAGAGGACAGGACAGAAAGAGAGAGGACAGAAAGAGAGGACAGAGAGAGAGAGGACAGAAAGAGAAGACAGAGAGAGACAGACAGACAGACAGACAGACAGACAGACAGACAGACAGACAGACAGACAGACAGACAGACAGACAGACAGACAGACAGACAGACAGACAGACAGAGAGACAGGACAGACAGAGATGACAGAGAGAGAGAGGACAGACAGAGAGGACAGAGAGAGAGAGGACAGAAAGAGAGGACAGAGAGAGACAGACAGACAGAGAGAGAGGACAGACATAGATGACAGAGAGAGAGAGGACAGACAGAGAGGACAGAAAGAGAGGACAGACAGACATGACAGAGAGAGACAGACAGAGAGGACAGAGAGAGAGAGAGAGAGAGAGAGGACAGAGAGAGAGGACATACAGAGATGACAGAGAGAGACAGACAGAGATGACAGAGAGAGAGAGGACAGACAGAGAGAGAGGACAGACAGAGATGACAGACAGAGGACAGAGAGAGAGGACAGAGAGAGAGAGAGGAGGACAGAGAGAGGACATACAGAGATGACAGAGAGAGAGAGACAGAGAGAGAGAGGACAGACAGAGAGAGAGGACAGACATAGATGACAGAGAGGACAGACAGAGAGGACAGACAGAGATGACAGAGAGAGACAGACAGAGAGAGAGGACAGTCAGAGAGGACAGAGAGAGGACAGAGAGAGGACAGACAGAGAGGACAGAAAGAGAGGTGTAGAGAGATGTAATAACAAGTTAATAGGGGTGTTATAACAGGTTAATAGGGGTGTTATAACAGGTTAATAGGGGTGTTATAACAGGTTAATAGGGGCTAATAACAGGTTAATAGGGGTGTTATAACAGGTTAATAGGGGTGTTATAACAGGTTAATAGGTTATAACAGGTTAATAGGGTGTTATAACAGGTTAATAGGGTGTAATAACAGGTTAATAGGGGCTAATAACAGGTTAATAGGGGTGTAATAACAGGTTAATAGGGGCTAATAACAGGTTAATAGGGGTGTCATAACAGGTTAATAGGGGCTAATAACAGGTTAATGGGGTGTAATAACAGGTTAATAGGGGCTAATAACAGGTTAATAGGGGTGTTATAACAGGTTAATAGGGGTGTAATAACAGGTTAATAGGGGCTAATAACAGGTTAATAGGGGTGTCATAACAGGTTAATAGGGGCTAATAACAGGTTAATAGGGGTGTCATAACAGGTTAATAGGGGCTAATAACAGGTTAATAGGGGTGTAATAACAGGTTAATAGGGGCTAATAACAGGTTAATAGGGGTGTAATAACAGGTTAATAGGGGCTAATAACAGGTTAATAGGGGTGTTATAACAGGTTAATAGGGGTGTAATAACAGGTTAATAGGGGCTAATAACAGGTTAATAGGGGTGTAATAACAGATTAATAGGTGTGTTATAACAGGTTAACCTGTTACTCCTACCCCCTACTTTTTCGAACATTCTGTTAAAAATCGCGCAACATTTCAGCGCCCTGCTACTCATGCCAGGAATATAGTATATGCATATGATTAGTATGTGTGGATAGAAAACACTCAGACGTTTATAAAACTGGTTAAATCACGGCTGTGACTATAACAGAACGTACGTTTCATCGAAAAGTGCAGGAAAATCTGATCACTGAAAATGGGAAAATATATCCATGCGCCACTTCAACCCATTGTTAAACGTGAACCACATTAAATGGGGCTGAGGTTGCAATACCTACAGCTTCCACACGATGTCAACAGTCTTGTCATTTGCCTACGATTTGTTTCTTGGTCAAACAGACACATGGCAGCGCAGTTCTTCCGGTCTCAGACCGGATATTTTGGTTGAGATTTACCCGGACATTATTTCCAGACGTACAGCTATAGAATATACATCGCCTCGTGATCAATTTGATCGCTTATTAACGTTTACCTTACAAAAGTATTTCGAAGTGTTTTGTGAAAGATTATCGTCAACTTTTTTCATTTAAAAAAATGACGTTACGTTATAAAGCGCTATTTTTTTCCTTGATCACAGTCTTCATAGATTATGACGATTATGCTAATTATTTTGTTTACGTCCCCTGCGGGTCTTTTGGGGTGTTACATGCTATCAGATAATAGCTTCTCATGCTTTCGCCGAAAAGCATTTTAAAAATCTGACTTGTTGCCTGGATTCACAACGAGTGTAGCTTTAATTCAGTACCCTGCATGTGTATTTTAATGAACGTTTGAGTTTTAACGAGTGCTATTAGCATTTAGCGTAGCGCATTTGCATTTCCAGATGTCTAGATGGGACGCCTGCGTGTCGGGTAGGAGCAAGAGGTTAATAGAGGTGTTATAACAGGTTCATAGGGGGTGTTATAACAGGTTCATAGGGGGTGTTATAACAGGTTAATAGAGGTGTTATAACAGGTTAATAGAGGTGTTATAACAGGTTAATAGAGGTGTTATAACAGGTTAATAGAGGTGTTAACAGGTTAATAGGGGTGTTATAACAGGTTAATAGGGGGTGTTATAACAGGTTAATAGAGGTGTTATAACAGGTTAATAGAGGTGTTAACAGGTTAATAGGGGCTAATAACAGGTTAATAGGGGGTGTTATAACAGGTTAATAGGGGTGTTATAACAGGTTAATAGGGGTGTTATAACAGGTTAATAGGGGTGTTATAACAGGTTAATAGGGTGTAATAACAGGTTAATAGAGGTGTTATAACAGGTTAATAGGGGTGTTATAACAGGTTAATAGGGGTGTTATAACAGGTTAATAGGGGTGTTACAACAGGTTAATAGGGTGTTATAACAGGTTAATAGAGGTGTTATAACAGGTCATCTCACCTGAGGGGCACCGTATATGTACAGCACCAGTGGTTCATTCTCTGGGATGACAAACCAGGCTTTCTGCCAGCCTCTGCCTGCTCCCTTCTCCATGTGGTGGAGGAAGCTACACATCACACTGTTCTCTGCTGCCACTGACGCCTGTTTCTGTAGACCACACACACACGCACGCACACACGCACGCACGCAGACACAGACACAGACACAGACACAGACACAGACAAAGACAAAGACACGCACGCACGCACGCAAACACACACACACACACACACACACACACACACACACACACACACACACACACACACACACACACACACACACACACACACACACACACACACACACACACACACACACACACACACACACACACACACACACACACACACACTGCGTTAGAGAGAACTCTCCGTTAATGTTGTGCAGCTTGCTCTTATTTTCCACAAGCGTAGTGTTTTATCCCTGACAAAAGGCCCGGACTCGAGAATACTGTTTAAAAAATGTGGACAGTATTTGACAGTCAGGACCTCCATCAAATCAAATCAAATGTTATTAGTCACATGCGCCGAATACAACAGGTGTAGACCTTACAGTGAAATGCTTACTTACGAGCCCCTAACCAACAGTGCAGTTTAGAAAAAAAAACAAGTAATTAAAGAGCAGCAGTAAAATAACAATAGCGAGAGTATATACAGGGGGTACCGGTACAGAGTCAATATGGAGGCTATATACAGGGGGTACCGGTACAGAGTCAATGTGGAGGCTATATACAGGGGGTACAGAGTCAATGTGGAGGTACAGAGTCAAGTATGGAGGCTATATACAGGGGGTACCGGTACAGAGTCAATGTGGAGGCTATATACCGGTACAGAGTCAGGTGGTACCGGTACAGAGTCAATGTGGAGGCTATATACAGGGGTTCAATGTGGAGGCTATATACAGGGGGTACAGAGTCAATGTGGAGGTACAGAGTCAATGTGGAGGCTATATGGACAGGGGTACCAGTACAGAGTCAATGTGGAGGCTATATACAGGGGTACCAGTACAGAGTCAATGTGGAGGCTATATACAGGGGGGGTACAGAGTCAATGTGGAGGTACAGAGTCAATGTGGAGGCTATATACAGGGGGTACCAGTACAGAGTCAATGTGGAGCTATATACAGGGGGTACCAGTACAGAGTCAATGTGGAGGCTATATACCGGTACAGAGTCAATGTGGAGACTATATACAGAGTCAATGGGAGTACCGGTACAGAGTCAATGTGGAGACTATATACAGGGGGTACAGGTACAGAGTCAATGTGGAGACTATATACAGGGGGTACTGGTACAGAGTCAATGTGGAGACTATATACAGGGGGTACCGGTACAGAGTCTATGTAGAGACTATATACAGGGGGTACCAGTACAGAGTCAATGTGGAGGCTATATACAGGGGGTTCCAGTACAGAGTCAATGTGGAGGCTATATACAGGGGGTACCGGTACAGAGTCAATGCGGAGGCTATATACAGGGGATACTATATACAGGGGGTACCGTGGATACTATATACAGGGGGTACCGGTACAGAGTCAATGTGGAGACTATATACAGGGGGTACTGGTACAGAGTCAATGTGGAGGCTATATACAGGGGGTACCAGTACAGAGTCAATGTGTGCCGGGGCACCAGTTAGTTGAGGTAATATGTACATGTAGGTAGAGTTATTAAAGTGACTATGCACAGATGACAACAACAGGGAGTAGCAGCGGTGTAAAAGAGGGGAAGGGGGCAATGCAAATAGTCTGGGTAGCCATTTGATTAGATGTTCAGGAGTCTTATGGCTTGGTGGTAGAAGCTGTTTAGAAGCCTCTTGGACCCAGACTTGGCACTCCGGTACCATTTGCCGTGTGGCAGCAGAGAGAACAGTCTATGACTAGGGTGTCTGTAGGTTTTTATAGGGCCTTCCTCTGACACCGTCTGGTATAGAGGTCCTGGGTGGCAGGAAGCTTGGTGGCCCTACTGGGCGGAAGCTGAGCAGTTGCCATACCAGGCAGTGACGCAACCAGTCAGGATGCTCTCGATGGTGCAGATGTAGAACCTTTTGAGGATCTGAGGACCCATGCCAAGTCTTTTCAGTCTCCTGAGGGGGAATAGGCTTTGTCGTGCCCTCTTCACGACTGTCTTGGTGTGCTTGAACCATGTTAGTTTGTTGGTGATGTGGACACCAAGGAACTTGAAGCTCTCAACCTGCTCCACTGCAGCCCCGTCGATGAGAATAGGGGTGTGCTCGGTCTTATTTTTTCCTTGTAGTCCACAATCATCTCCTTTGTCTTGATCACATTGAGGGAGAGGTTGTTATCCTGGCACCACACTGCCAGGTCTCTGACCTCCTCCCGATAGGCTGTCTCGTCGTTGTCGGTGATCAGACCTACTTAATAATGGTGTTGGAGTCGTGCCTGGCCGTGCAGTCATGAGTGAACAGGAAGTACAGGAAGGGACTAAGCACGCACCCCTGAGGGGTCCCAGTGTTGAGGATCAGCGTGGCGCATGTGGTGTTACCTACCCTCACCACCTGGGGGCGGCACATCAGGAAGTCCAAGATCCAGTTGCAGAGGGATTTGTTAAGTCCCAGGGTCCTTAGCTTATTGATGAGCTTTGAGGGCACTATGGTGTTGAACACTGAGCTGTAGTCAATGAATAGTAGTCAATGAATTCTCACATAGGTGTTCCTTTTGTTCCGGTGGGAAAGGGCAGTGTGGAGTGCAATAGAGATCGCATCATCTGTGGATTTGTTGGGGCGTTTTGCAAATTGGTGTGGGTCTAGGGTTTCTGGGATAATGGTGTTTCTGTGAGCCATTACCAGCCTTTCAAAGCACTTCATGGCTACAGATGTGAGTGCTACGGGTCAGTAGTCATTTAGGCAGGTTACCTTAGTGTTCTTGGGCACAGGCACTATGGTGGTCTGCGTAAAACATGTTGGTATTACAGACTCGGACAGGGAGAGGTTGAAAATATCAGTTAAGACACTTGCCAGTTGGTCAGCGCATGCTCACAGTACACCTCCTGGTAATCCGTCTGGCCCTTCGGCATTGTGAATGTTGACCTTTCTTACTCACATCAGCTGCGGAGAGCGTGATCACACAGTCTCCTGGAACAGCTGGTGCTCTCATGCATGTTTCAGTGTTATTTGTCTTGAAGCGAGCATAGAGGTAGTTTAACTCATCTCGAAGGCTTGTGTCACTGGGCAGCACTCGGCTGTGCTTCCCTTTGTAGTCTGTAATAGTTTTCAAGCCCTGCCACATCAGACGAGTGTCAGAGCCGGTGTAGTAGGATTCGATCTTAGTCCTGTATTGACGTTTTGCTTGTTTGATGGGTCGTCTGAGGGCATAGCAGGATTTCTTATAAGCTTACGGGTTAGAGTCCCGCTCCTTGAAAACGGCTGCTCTACCCTGTAGCTCAATGCGGATGTTGCCTGTAATCCATGGCTTCTGGTTGGGGTATGTACGTACGGTCACCGTGGGGACGACGTCATCGATGCACTTATTGACGAAGGCAATGACTAATGCGGTGTACTCTTCAATGCCATCGGAGGAATCCCGGAACATATTCCAGTCTGTGCTAGCAAAGCAGTCCTGTAGTTTAGCATCTACTTCATCTGATAACTTTTTTATTGATCTAGTCACTGGTGCTTCCTGCTTTAATGGAGGGTGAGGGAGAGTTTTGTATGTGTGTGTGGAGTAAAGGTGGTCCAGATGTTTTTTTCCCTCTGGTTGCACATTTAACATGCTAATAGAAATTAGGTAAATCAGATTTAAGTTTCCCTGCATTAAAGTCCCCGGCTACTAGGAGCACAGCCTCTGGGTGAGCGTTTTCTTGTTTGCTTATGGCGTAATACGGCTCATTCAATGCGGTCTTAGTGCCAACCTCTGACTGTGGTGGTATGTAAACAGCTACGAAAAATACAGATGAAAACTCTCTAGGTTGATAGTCTGGTCTACAGCTTATCATGAGATACTCTACCTCAGACTCGAGACTTCCTTAGATATTGTGCACCAGCTATTGTTTACAAATATGCATAGGCCCCTGCCCTGTGTCTTACCAGACGCCATTGTTCTGTCCTGTCGATACAGCGTATAACCAGCCAGCTGTATGTTGATAGTGTCATCTTTCAGCCACGACCCCGTGAAGATATTACAGTTTTGAATGTCCCGTTGGTAGTTTAATCTTGAGTGTAGGTCATCAATTTTATTCTCCAAAGATTGCGAGCAGAATGGACAGAAGTCTACAAATTAGCCTACGATCGCCTACAAATCCTCAGAAGACAACCCGCCCTCTTGCCCCTTTTTCTCAGCCTCCTCTTCATGCAAATCACGGGGATCTGGGCCTGTTCCTGAGAAAGCAGTATATCGTTCGCGTCGGCCTCGTCAAGACTCAGTAAAGGAAAAAGGATTCTGCCAGTCTGTGGTGAGTAATCACAGTCCTGATGTCCAGAAGATATTTTCGGTCATAAGAGACGTTAGCGGCAACATTATGTCAAAATAAGTTTAAAAAATAAGTTACAATCCACGCAAATAAACTAAATTAAAAACACAATTGGTTGGGGGCCAGTAAAACGTCTGCCTTCTTCTCCGCCGCCATTTAAGTATCTGACATGTAAAAATATGTATTTAACCTCTATTATCACCTGCTAGCCGATCCCATCGACTTACAGTCTTTGTACTAACGCTAGTTAGCATTGGGTCGCTACTTAGCATTGGGTCGCTATTTAGCATTGGTTCGCTACTTAGCATTGGGTCGCTAGTTAGCATTGGGTCGCTAGTTAGAATTGGGTCGCTAGTTAGCATTGGGTCGCTAGTTAGCATTGGGTCGCTAGTTAGCATTGGGTCGCTAGTTAGCATTGGGTCACAAAACTCCCTCTAACTTTCTTCATACTGGACAAAGATACATGAAAATGGTATCCACAAGTTCATCTGATCCTGTGGAAGTAGATCCAATCCAGAAGCATCCCCTTTTTCTACGGCAGTCAGGATCATGTTATAAGTACCTCTAGTATTGACCGTCGTCTGTTTATGCTGCAGGTCAGGCTGGCGGGGGAAGGGGGAACCCCCACTAGGGTGGTGTAGCAGTCGATGCACACCCTGTTAGCCCTGTTGTTGTCGTAGAGCAGACGGGCCCTGAACTCTGAACACTTTCCACACACCACCTGGGATACACAGAGAGAGGAGGTTTACCTCCATATTAA
Source organism: Oncorhynchus gorbuscha (assembly GCF_021184085.1). Taxonomy (NCBI): domain Eukaryota; kingdom Metazoa; phylum Chordata; class Actinopteri; order Salmoniformes; family Salmonidae; genus Oncorhynchus; species Oncorhynchus gorbuscha. The sequence goes on along the minus strand of NC_060175.1, from coordinate 105,373,959 downwards.
CATGTATTACACCTGGGATACACAGAGAGAGGAGGTTTACCTCCATATTAACATGTATTACACCTGGGATACACAGAGAGAGGAGGTTTACCTCCATATTAACATGTATTACACCTGGGATACACAGAGAGCTCAGGTGTAGGAGACAAGAAGCAGTTCACTGTTGACAGGCCATTGATGGACAATTAGGCGCATCCTCTTCAATATCAGAACAAATAGGAACAACTCACTCAATTAAAAAAAAAAAACTCTTGATTTGACCATATTTTTAAAACTCTTTATTGAGTATTGAGCAAGATGGGGGAGGGGACAACATTTCATCTAATGAGAGTCAAGGTACAGCCCAAAACCCAAAACCCAAAACTCTCACTCAATAGTGATCAACATGTTCATCTTAATTTTATATATATATGAAAAGTTTTTTAAATCAAGAGTTTTTAATATTGAGTCGTGTCTACTTCGTCAGGAGTAGAGCGACTGACTGACATAATCAGGTCACATGTACATAACATCGAGATTTGATTGGAGACGTACGTGTCACATGTACATAACATCGAGATTTGATTGGAGACGTACGTGTCACATGTACATAACATCGAGATTTGATTGGAGACGTACGTGTCACATGTACATAACATCATGATTTGATTGGAGACGTACGTGTCACATGTACATAACATCATGATTTGATTGGAGACGTACGTGTCACATGTACATAACATCATGATTTGATTGGAGACGTACGTGTCACATGTACATAACATCATGATTTGATTGGAGACGTACGTGTCACATGTACATAACATCATGATTTGATTGGAGACGTACGTGTCACATGTACATAACATCATGATTTGATTGGAGACGTACGTGTCACATGTACATAACATAGAGATTTGATTGGAGACGTACGTGTCACATGTACATAACATCATGATTTGATTGGAGACGTACGTGTCACATGTACATAACATCGAGATTTGATTGGAAACTTACGTGTCCACAGGCCTTGCAGTGGTGACGTCTCTTGGTGATGGAGTTGAACGGCTCCTGGCACTTCATACACAGAGTCACCTCCTTCTCACGGATCGGAGTGGGGGCACGCTTCCCCAGCTCGGAACAATTCTGAGAGAGAAAGTAGATTGGAAGAGAGACAGAGAGAGAGAGAGAGAGAGAGAGGGAATGAGTGAGAGAAGGAGAGACGTATGAGAGAGGGAATGAGTGAGAGAAGGAGAGACGTATGAGAGAGGGAATGAGTGAGAGAAGGAGAGACGTATGAGAGAGGGAATGAGTGAGAGAAGGAGAGACGTATGAGAGAGGGAATGAGTGAGAGAAGGAGACGTATGAGAGAGAGACAGAGAGAGAGGGAGAGAAGAGACAGCGTGCCTAATGGTTAGGGGTTATACTGGGGTTATGGGTTATACTGGGTTTATGGGTTATACTGGGTTTATAGGCTAGGATGTTAGTGGTTATACTGGGGTTATGGGTTATACTGGGTTTATAGGCTAGGAGGCTAGTGGTTATACTGGGGTTATGGGTTATACTGGGTTTATAGGCTAGGAGGTTAGTGGTTATACTGGGGTTATGGGTTATACTGGGTTTATAGGCTAGGGGGTTAGGGGTTATACTGGGGTTATGGGTTATACTGGGTTTATAGGCTAGGAGGTTAGTGGTTATACTGGGATTATGGGTTATATTGGGGTTATAGGCTAGGAGGTTAGTGGTTATACTGGGGTTATGGGTTATACTGGGGTTATAGGCTAGGAGGTTAGTGGTTATATGGGGTTAGGGGTTATACTGGGGTTATGGGTTATACTGGGGTTATAGGCTAGGGGGTTAGGGGTTATACTGGGGTTAGGGGTTATACTGGGGTTATAGGATAGGGGGTTAGCGGTTATACTGGGGTTATAGGCTAGGGGGTTAGTGGTTATACTTGGATTATGGGTTATAGGCTAGGAGGTTAGTGGTTATCCTGGGGTTAGGGGTTATACTGCTGTCAGATGATAGGGGTTATGTGGGGTTAGAGACTAGGGGTAGGAGGTATGCTGGGTTAGAGACTAGGGGTTAAAGGTTATGGGTTATGCTGGGGTTAGATGCTAGGGGTTAAGGGTTATGCTGGGGTTAGATGCTAGGGGTTAAGGGTTCTGCTGGGGTTAGATGCTAGGTTTTAAAGTTCATGCTGGGGTTAGATGCTAGGGGTTAAGGGTTATGCTGGGGTTAGATGCTAGGGGTTAAGGGTTATGCTGGGGTTAGATGCTAGGGGTTAAGGGTTATGCTGGGGTTAGATGCTAGGGGTTAAGGGTTCTGCTGGGGTTAGATGCTAGGTTTTAAAGTTCATGCTGGGGTTAGATGCTAGAGGTTAGGGGCTAGGGGTTAAGGGTTCTGCTGGGGTTAGATGCTAGGGGATAGATGCTAGGGGTTAAGGGTTATGCTAGGGGATAGATGCTAGGGGTTAAGGGTTATGCTAGGGGATAGATGCTAGGGGTTAAGGGTGATGCTGGGGTTAGATGCTAGGGGTTAAGGGTTATGCTGGGGTTAGATGCTAGGGGATAGGGGCTAGGGGTTAGGGGCTAGAGGCTAGGGGATAAGGGTTATGCTGGGGTTAGATGCTAGGAGGTTAGTGGTTATACTGGGGTTAGATGCTAGGGGATAGGGGCTAGGAGTTAGATGCTAGGGGATAGGGGCTAGGGGTTAGATGCTAGGGGATAGGGGCTAGATGCTAGGGGATAGGGGCTAGGGGTTAGATGCTAGGGGATAGGGGCTAGGGGTTAGATGCTAGGGGTTAGGGGTTGTGTATCTTACAGGTGAGTTGGGAGGAGTGTAGTCCTCATCTCGGAGAGAGCAGTTGAGATGGTGGAACGTGGCGAGCGTCTGTTCATGTCTCTGAATGGTGGCCTGGATAGCCTGAGAGACAGGAGGAACAGACATCATGTTAAATGACAACGACTCTGCTGGATTGACGTTTTATCTGGTGACATCGAGGTCAAGAGCATCCTCTCTTCAGACTCTGATACCTTCTACCAGCTGTAAAGCCAGCCCATCACTCTGAGGTGAATACACACACACACACACACACACACACACACACACACACACACACACACACACACACACACACACACACACACACACACACACACACACACACACACACACACACACACACACACACACACAGCCCAGGACCTAACCACATAAACACTAAATCTCCTTTTCGCCACACAATCGCCGTTCACACCAGATAAAACCAACGTACGGAAGTGAAGGAGACATGCTCGTTCATATGGATGAATACAGAGTTGTTATGGGGAGAGTGGAAGCTGAAATAGTGGGAGCTGAGATAGTGGGAGCTGAGATAGTGGGAGCTGAGATAATGGGAGCTGAGATAGTGGGAGCTGAGATAGTGGGAGCTGAGATAGTGGGAGCTGAGATAGTGGGAGCTGAGATAGTGGAAGCTGAAATAGTGGGAGCTGAGATAGTGGGAGCTGAGATAGTGGGAGCTGAGATAATGGGAGCTGAGATAGTGGGAGCTGAGATAGTGGGAGCTGAGATAGTGGGAGCTGAAATAGTGGGAGCTGAGATAGTGGGAGCTGAGATAGTGGAAGCTGAAATAGTGGGAGCTGAGATAGTGGGAGCTGAGATAGTGGGAGCTGAGATAGTGGGAGCTGAGATAGTGGAAGCTGAAATAGTGGGAGCTGAGATAGTGGGAGCTGAGATAGTGGGAGCTGAGATAATGGGAGCTGAAATAGTGGGAGCTGAGATAGTGGGAGCTGAGATAGTGGGAGCTGAGATAATGGGAGCTGAGATAGTGGGAGCTGAGATAGTGGGAGCTGAGATAGTGGGAGCTGAAATAGTGGGAGCTGAGATGGTGGGAGCTGAGATAATGGGAGCTGAGATAGTGGGAGCTGAAATAGTGGGAGCTGAGATGGTGGGAGCTGAGATAATGGGAGCTGAGATAGTGGGAGCTGAGATAGTGGGAGCTGAGATAGTGGAAGCTGAAATAGTGGAAGCTGAAATAGTGGGAGCTGAAATCTTGGGAGCTGAAATAATGGGAGCTGAAATAGTGAGGGCTGAAATAGTGGGAGCTGAGATAGTGGGAGCTGATATAGTGGGAGCTGAAATAATGGGAGCTGAAATAGTGGGAGCTGAGATAGTGGGAGCTGAGATAGTGGGAGCTGAGATAATGGGAGCTGAGATAGTGGGAGCTGAGACAGTGGGAGCTGAGATAGTGGAAGCTGAAATAGTGGAAGCTGAAATAGTGGGAGCTGAAATCTTGGGAGCTGAAATAATGGGAGCTGAGATAGTGGAAGCTGAAATAGTGGGAGCTGAGATAGTGGGAGCTGAGATAGTGGGAGCTGAGATAGTGGGAGCAGCTGAAATAGTGGGAGCTGAGATAGTGGAAGCTGAGATAGTGGGAGCTGAGATAATGGGAGCTGAGATAGTGGAAGCTGAGATAGTGGAAGCTGAGATAGTGGGAGCTGAGATAATGGGAGCTGAGATAGTGGGAGCGGAGATAGTGGGAGCTGAGATAGTGGGAGCTGAGATAGTGGGAGCTGAGATAGTGGAAGCTGAAATAGTGGAAGCTGAAATAGTGGGAGCTGAAATCTTGGGAGCTGAAATAATGGGAGCTGAAATAGTGGGAGCTGAAATAATGGGAGCTGAGATAGTGGGAGCTGATATAGTGGGAGCTGAAATAATGGGAGCTGAAATAGTGGGAGCTGAGATAGTGGGAGCAGCTGAAATAGTGGGAGCTGAGATAGTGGAAGCTGAGATAGTGGGAGCTGAGATAGTGGGAGCAGCTGAAATAGTGGGAGCTGAGATAGTGGAAGCTGAGATAGTGGAAGCTGAGATAGTGGGATCTGAGATAATGGGAGCTGAGATAGTGGAAGCTGAGATAGTGGAAGATGAGATAGTGGAAGCTGAAATAGTGGGAGCTGAGATAGTGGAAGCTGAGATAGTGAGAGCTGAAATAGTGGAAGCTGAGATCATGGGAGCTGAGATAGTGGGAGCTGAAATAGTGGAAGCTGAGATAGTGGAAGCTGAAATAGTGGGAGCTGAGATAGTGGAAGCTGAGATAGTGGAAGCTGAAATAGTAGGAGCTGAGATAATGGGAGCTGAAATAGTGGGAGCTGAGATAATGGGAGCTGAGATAGTGGGAGCTGAAATAGTGGAAGCTGAGATAGTGGAAGCTGAAATAGTGGGAGCTGAGATAGTGGGAGCTGAAATAGTGGGAGCTGAAATAGTAGGAGCTGAGATAATGGGTGCTGAAATAGTGGGAGCTGAGATAATGGGAGCTGAAATAGTGGGAGCTGAAATAGTCTAAGCTGGAATAGTGGGAGCTGAAATAGTCTAAATTGAAATAGTGGTCGCTGAAATAGTCTAAATTGAAATAGTGGGAGCTGAAATAGTGGGAGCTTAAATAGTGGGAGCTGAAATAGTGGGAGCTGAAATAGTCTAAATTGAAATAGTGGGAGCTGAAATAATGGGAGCTGAGATAGTGGGAGCTGATATAGTGGGAGCTGAAATAATGGGAGCTGAAATAGTGGGAGCTAAGATAGTGGGAGCAGCTGAAATAGTGGGAGCTGAGATAGTGGAAGCTGAGATAGTGGGAGCAGCTGAAATAGTGGGAGCTGAGATAGTGGAAGCTGAGATAGTGGGAGCTGAGATAGTGGGAGCAGCTGAAATAGTGGGAGCTGAGATAGTGGAAGCTGAGATAGTGGAAGCTGAGATAGTGGGATCTGAGATAATGGGAGCTGAGATAGTGGAAGCTGAGATAGTGGAAGCTGAGATATTGGAAGCTGAAATAGTGGGAGCTGAGATAGTGGAAGCTGAGATAGTGGAAGCTGAAACAGTGGGAGCTGAAATAGTGGGAGCTGAAATAGTAGGAGCTGAGATAATGGGTGCTGAAATAGTGGGAGCTGAGATAATGGGAGCTGAAATAGTGGGAGCTGAAATAGTCTAAGCTGGAATAGTGGGAGCTGAAATAGTCTAAATTGAAATAGTGGTAGCTGAAATAGTCTAAATTGAAATAGTTGGAGCTTAAATAGTGGGAGCTGAAATAGTGGGAGCTTAAATAGTGGGAGCTGAAATAGTGGGAGCTTAAATAGTGGGAGCTGAAATAGTGGGAGCTGAAATAGTCTAAATTGAAATAGTGGGAGCTGAAATAGTGGGAGCTGAAATAGTGGGAGCTGAAATAGTGGGAGCTTAAATAGTGGGAGCTGAAATAGTGGGAGCTTAAATAGTGGGAGCTGAAATAGTGGGAGCTGAAATAGTCTAAATTGAAATAGTGGGAGCTGAAATAGTGGGAGCTGAAATAGTGGGAGCTGAAATAGTGGGAGCTGAAATAGTGGGAGCTGAAATAGTGGGAGCTGAAATAGTGGGAGCTGAAATACAGAAGTATTTACCTGGATCCAGTCCTTCTTCTCTTCTTCAGTCCTACACAGAACAACAACAACGTATTAGGTAGTAGCCAAAGGAGTCATGTAGAATCATGTAGTAACCAAAGGAGTCATGTAGAATCATGTAGTAACCAAAAGAGTCATGTAGAATCATGTAGTAATCAAAAGAGTCATGTAGAATAATGTAGTAATCAAAAGAGTCATGTAGAATCATTTAGTAACCAAAAGAGTCATGTAGAATCATGTAGTAACCAAAAGAGTCATGTAGAATCATGTAGTAACCAAAAGAGTCATGTAGAATCATGTAGTAACAGAAAGAGTCATGTAGAATCATGTAGTAACAGAAAGAGTCATGTAGAATCATTTAGTAACTAAAAGAGTAATGTAGAATCATGTAGTAACATGATTTGAGCCAATCAGTTGTGTTGTGACAAGGTAGGGGTGGAATACAGAAGATAGCCCTATTTGGTAAAATACCAAGTCCATATTTTGACAAGAACAGCTCAAATAAGCAAAGAGCAAAAACAACAGTCCATCATTACTTTATGACATGAAGGTCAGTCAATATGGAAAACTTTAAGAACTTTGAAAGTTTCTTCAAGTGCAGTCACAAAAACCATCAAGCGCTATGATGGAACTGGCTCTCATGAGGGACACCAAAAATAAGAAGAGACTTGCTTGGGCCAAGAAACATGAGCAATGGACATTAGACCGGTGGAAATCTGTCCTTTGGTCTGATGAGTCCAAATTTGTGATTTTTGGTTCCAACCGCCGTGTCTTTGTGAGACGCAGAGTAGGTGAACGGATGATCTCCTCAGGTGTGGTTCCCACCGTGAAGCATGGAGGAGGAGGTGGTGTGATGGTGTGGGGGTGCATTGCTGGTGACAATGTCATTGATTTACTTATAATTCAATGCACACATAACCAGCATGGCTACCACAGCATTCTGCAGCGATGCACCATACCATCTGGTATGCGCTTAGTGGGACAATAATTTGTTTTTCAACAGGACAATGACATGCTCAGCATGTGGGAACTCTTTCAAGTCTGCTGGAAAAGCATTCCTCATTAAACTGGTTGAGAGAATGCCAAGAGTGTGCAAAGCTGTCATCAAGGCAAAGGGTGGCTACTTTGAAGAATCTAAAATCTAAAAATAATTTGTTATTTGTTTAACACTTTTTTGGTTACTACATGATTCCATATGTGTTATTTCATAGTATTGATGTCTTCACTATTATTGTACATTGTAGAAAATAGTAAAAATAAAGAAAAACCTTTGAATGAGTAGGTGTGTCCAAACTTCTGGTACTGTATATTTATATTTTATATATATATATATATATATATATATTATATATTTTTACTATATATTTTTACTATATATATATATATATATATATCCTTTTTTTCATTGTTGTACATGAAAGACTGTTAAATCTGTTCCCTAGTATTCCCACGGAAAACAGAGAGACACGTGATCATATCCAGATGTAAGTAACATTTTAAATGATTTTGTTTAGTCAAATACTAGATCTGTTTGGCCTACAAATGATTTCTAATTATGTTCCTGGCCGGCGACCATCCGCTCACGAAAAAATAGGCCCGCGGCTGATCCCTGGGCTGTAGGGGTTATGCTGGAGTTAGAGGGGTTAGGGGTTATGCTGGAGTTAGAGACTAGAGGGTAGGTGGTAGGCTGGGGTCAGAGGCTGTAGGGGATGCTGGAGTTTGAGGGGTTAGGGGTTATGCTGGAGTTAGAGACTAGAGGGTAGGTGATGGAGGAGGAGGTGGTGTTAGAGACTAGAGGGTAGGTGGTAGGCTGATCCCTGGGCTGTAGGGGATGCTGGAGTTAGAGACTAGAGGGTAGGTGGTAGGCTGGGGTCAGAGGCTGTAGGGGATGCTGGAGTTAGAGGGGTTAGGGGTTATGCTGGAGTTAGAGACTAGAGGGTAGGTGGTGGGCTGATCCCTGGGCTGCAGGGGTTATGCTGGAGTTAGAGGGGTTAGGGGTTATGCTGGAGTTAGAGGGGTTAGGGGTTATGCTGGAGTTAGAGACTAGAGGGTAGGTGGTGGGCTGATCCCTGGGCTGCAGGGGTTATGCTGGAGTTAGAGGGGTTAGGGGTTATGCTGGAGTTAGAGGGGTTAGGGGTTATGCTGGAGGTTACAGATTATGCTGGGGTTACAGGTTATACTGGGGTTATAGGCTATGGGGTAGGGGTTATGCTGGGGTTATAGATTATGCTGGGGTTATAGATTATGCTGGGTAACAGATTATGCTGGGGTAACAGATTATGCTGGGGTTACAGATTATGTTGGGGTAACAGATTATGTTAGGGTTAGTCCTGGAGTAAAACGTTTAAATAAATCATCCGGCTACCTGGCCTGTAGTTCTAGTGACCGTTGTTTTCCAGACACCAGGAAGGTCCTGGGAACGTTAACACTGCTGCTCTCCTTCAGCTGTAACAAGGAAGAAGGAAACACACCGGACGTCACTCAGCGACACCGCAGCCTCATACAGCAGGCAGTTATTACAGAGCCTCTATCAAAGATGGTGCTGCGGCATTCCTCCTGTGTTGGAAGAGCCTTAGCGTGCGCTCTGTTCCCTATGTAGTGCACCACTTTTGTCCAGAGCCTAGTGCACTATGCAGGGAATAGGGTGCAATTTCAGATTGGCATTAAAAGTGGTAACAGTAGCGTGTATAATAAACAGACTCTAACCTCCATCCCATCCACGTTGATCCTGGCTCGCACCCCAAACTTCTGGCCAATCAGCCTCAGTTTAGGGACGCAGTACAATAACCTATCATTGAACTGCAGAAAGATAAAGAGAGAGAGAGAGAGAGAGAGAGAGAGAGAGAGAGAGAGAGAGAGAGAGAGAGAGAGAGAGAGAGAGGGGAGGGAAAGAGGGAGGGAGGGAGGGAAAGAAAGAGGGAGGGAAAGAGAGAAAGAGGGAGAGAGATGTTGATCCACTATAAATAACAATGACATTTTACCCAGTGGAACAGTGGACTCCAGTGGAACAGTGGATTCCAAGTAGCAGCATCCTCTTGGAAAGAGAACACAATCTTTTACAAACACAACATCTACACACACATCATTTTTACGATGACTCACTCAACAGGATGAGGTATCTGTCCTGTCAGGTGTGTGTGTGTGTGTGTGTGTGTGTGTGTGTGTGTGTGTGTGTGTGTGTGTGTGTGTGTGTGTGTGTGTGTGTGTGTGTGTGTGTGTGTGTGTGTGTGTGTGTGTGTGTGTGTCACTCACCAGGATGAGGTATCTGTCCTGTCAGGTGTTTATGTGTGTGTGTGATCCACTCAACAGGATGAGGTATCTGTCCTGTCAGGTGTGTGTGTGTGTGTGTGCGTCACTCACCAGGATGAGGTATCTGTCCTGTGAGGTGCCATTCTTCGCCGACAGTTTGAGGATGTGTCCCTCCTTGATGAGTTCGTTAGTAGGGTTAACGATGTCCTCCTCTCCTCCCAGCAACTCATACACCTTCAGCAGCTTGCGCATACGCTCCTGTAATCAGAGACAGTTTATTTATTTATTTAACCAGGCAAGTCAGTTAAGAACATATTCTTATTTTCAATGACGGCCTGGGAACAGTGGGTTAACTGGTCTAGGAACAGTGGGTTAACTGCCTGTTCAGGGGCAGAACGACAGATTTGTACCTTGTCAGCTCGGGGGTTTGAACTCGCAACCTTCCGGTTACTAGTCCAACGCTCTAACCACTAGGCTACGCACAGTACAGTGAGGGACTGGATGAAGTAACGTTCTTATCCACTAGGCGGAGCTAAAGGAATGAGTCAAATCAGTCATATTGAACCACAACGTGCTATAAGATGAAAAAAAAAAACGAAACACGCCACCAATTAACAACGAGAAAGAAGGGACTTTCAACAACAGCTAAAGATGAACAAATCACCTTTAATTACAACCTCGTGTTATTAAATGACAGCGTCTCCGCTGGGGTGGCGTTTTATCTGGTGTCAACTAACGGTTTTGGGTGGTGGAGGTAGGAGTAATGTTTGGCCCCGCGACGTGTGATGGGTTTGCTCGCGTTCGGTTGTGTCTGATCTCTTAAAAGGACTCACTATATATCTGATGGCTGTGTTGGAGTGCTCGGCAGCTGTTAAAACGACTCACTATATATCTGATGGCTGTGTTGGAGTGCTCGGCAGCTGTTAAAACGACTCACTATATATCTGATGGCTGTGTTGGAGTGCTCGGCAGCTGTTAAAACGACTCACTATATATCTGATGGCTGTGTTGGAGTGCTCGGCAGCTGTTAAAACGACTCACTATATATCTGATGGCTGTGTTGGAGTGCTCGGCAGCTGTTAAAACGACTCACTATATATCTGATGGCTGTGTTGGAGTGCTCGGCAGCTGTTAAAAGGACTCACCATCTTTCTGATGGCAGTGTTGGAGTGCTCGGCAGCTGTGGCGATTAACTCTAGTGATTCTGAAAAGACACAACAGTCACGTTATCACTTCCAGCAACTAAACGATTTCACAGTGTAACTGATTCCAATACTAATTCACTCTTCTGATGTAAATTTTCCTGCATTCTCTGTGTTAGAAAAACTGACAGCACAAAATACATCACAGTGCCTTTGGGAAAGTATTCAGACCCCTTGACTTTTTCCACATTTTGTTGCGTTATTCTAAAATGGATTAAAACATTTTTTTTATTTAAAAAAAAATCCACAGCAATCTCTTTCCATAGAAGCATCACAAGTCCTCAATTGGCAGCTTCATTAAATAGTACCCACAAAACACCAGTCTCAACATCAACAGTAATGAGGCCCCTCATGTATTTCTTGTTCACCAACGACTGCGTGACCAAGCACGACTCCAACACCATCATAAAGCTTGCACAGGTAGACCTGATCACCGACAACGACGAGACAGCCTATAGGGACGAGGTCAGAGTCCTGGCAATGTGGCAAGACAAAGGCGCTGATCTTGGACCATAGGAAAGAGAGGGCCGAACAGGCCCTTATTAATAACATCGACGGGGCTGAAGTGGAGCGGGTCGAGAGTTTCAAGCTCCTTGGTGTCCACATCACCAACAAACTATCATGGTCCAAACACACCAAGAGAGTCGTGAAGAGGGCACGACAACACCTTTTCCCCCTCATGAGACTGAAAAGATTTGGCATGGGTCCCCAGATCCTAAAAAAGGTTCTACAGCTGCACCATCGAGAGCAGACTGGTTGCATCACCGCCTGGTATGGCAACTGCCTGGCATCTGACCGCAAGAAACTACAGAGGGTACCAGTACATCACTGGGCCCAGGCTTTCAGCCATCCACAACCTATATACCAGGCTATGTCAGGGGAAGACTCCAGCCACCCCAGTCATAGACAGTTCTCTCGGCTACCGCACGGCAAGTGGTACCGGACCAAAAGGCTCTTTAACAGCTTCTACCCAAAGCCATAAGAATGGCTGAATGACTAAACCCCTGTATATATCAAACGGCCACCCTCCTGTATATAGCCTCCACATTGACTCTGTGTACCCCTGTATATAGCCTCCACATTGAACACCCCTGTATATAGCCTCCACATTGACTCTGACTCTGTATATAGCCTCCACATTGACTCTGTACCGGTACCCCCTGTATATAGCCTCCACATTGACTCTGACTCTGCCTCCACATTGACTCCGGTACCCCCTGTATATAGCCTCCACATTGACCTGTATATAGCCTCCACATTGATCTGACTCTGTGACTCTGTACCGGTACCCCTGTATATAGCCTCCACATTGACTTGACTCTGCCTCCACATTGACTCGGTACCCCTGTATATAGCCTCCACATTGACTCTGTACCGGTACCCCCTGTATATAGCCTCCACATTGACTCTGTACCAGTACCCCTGTATATAGCCTCCACATTGACTCTGTGACTCTGTAACACCCTGTATATAGCCTCCACATTGACTCTGTACCAGTACCCCCTGTATATAGCCTCCACATTGACTCTGTACCGGTACCCCTGTATATAGCCTCCACATTGACTCTGTACCGGTACCCCCTATATATATAGCCTCCACATTGACTCTGTACCGGTAACTGTATATAGCCCCTGTATATAGCCTCCACATTGACTACCCCCTAGCCTCCACATTGACTCTGTAGGTACCCCCTGTATATAGCCTCCACATTGACTCTGTACTCTGTATATAGCCTCCACATTGTAACCCCCTGTATATAGCCTCCACATTGACTCTGTACCGGTACCCCCTGTATATAGCCTCCACATTGACTCTCCACATTGACTCTGTACCGGTACCCCCCCTGTATATAGCCTCCACATTGACTCTGTACCTGGTAGCCTCCCCCTGTATATAGCCTCCACATTGACTCTGTACCTGTATATAGCCTCCACATTGACTCTGTACCGGTACCCTGTATATAGCCTCCACATTGACTCTGTACCGTAATACCCTGTATATATCCTCATTATTGTTATGTAAATGTATTGTGTTACTTTTCGATTCATTAGATGTATTTTATTTTTTATTTTATTTAGAAAATATTGTTTAAGAATGTGTAGTCTGAAGCGCTCTCACGTCTCTATAGACCCACTGCTACACCATCAGATCCCGAAACCCTCCCCTCTAGTGGCTGCATGGGGTATAGAGAACCCCACTGCTACACTGTATATAGCCTCCACGAGACTCCGTACCCCCTGTATATCAGATCCCTGTACCGGTACCCCTGTATATAGCCTCCAAACCCTCCCCTCTAGCTGGCTGCATGGGTATATAGCCTCCACATTGACTCTGTAGAGAACCCCACTGCTACACCATCAGATCCCTGTATATAGCCTCCAAACCCTCCCCTCTGAGCGGCTGCATGGGGTGATAGAGAACCCCACTGCTACACCTGTATATAGCCTCAGATCCCTGTATATAGCCTCCAAACCCTCCTCTGTATATAGCCTCTAGCGGCTGCATGGGGTATAGAGAACCCCACTGCTACACAGTCAGATCCCGAAACCCTCCCCTCTAGAGGCTGCATGGGGTATAGAGAACCCCACTGCTACACCGTCAGATCCCGAAACCCTCCCCTCTAGCGGCTGCATGGGGTATAGAGAACCCCACTGCTACACCGTCAGATCCCGAAACCCTCCCCTCTAGCGGCTGCATGGGGTATAGAGAACCCCATTGCTACACAGTCAGATCCCGAAACCCTCCCCTCTAGAGGCTGCATGGGGTATAGAGAACCCCACTGCTACACCTGTATATAGCCTCAGATACCCCCTGTATATAGCCTCCAAACCCTCCCCCTAGCGGCTGCATGGGGTATAGAGAACCCCACTGTACGGTACCCCGTCAGACTCTGTACCGTACCCCTGTATATAGCCTCCCTTGCCTGGGCCTGTACCCCCTGTATATAGCTCCACATTGACTCTGGGATAGTTCGGACCCCACTGCTGGTACCCCCTGTATATAGCCTCCCGGTACCCCCTAGCCTCCACATTGAATGGTATATAGCCTCCACATTGACTCTGTCCCCCTGTATATAGCCTCCACGGTACTACCCCTGCCTCCACATTGACTCTGTACCGGTACCCCCTGGTCCTGTACCCCCTGTATATACTCCACATTGATGGGCTCCACACTCTGTACTGGTACCCCCTGTATATAGCCTCCCATTGACCCTGTACCCCCTGTATATAGCCTCCACATTGACTCTGGTACCCCTGCATGGGGTACCCCCTGTATATATCCACATTGACTCTGAACCCCTGTATATAGCCTCCACTGACTCTGCCCTGTATATAGCCTGGTCCTGTATATAGAATTGACTCTGCCCCCCTGTATATAGCCCCGGTACCCCCTAGCCTCCACATTGACTCTGCCCCCGGTGACCTGACCCCTGAAATGGTATATAGCTGACTCATTCCCCTGTATATAGCCTCCCATTGACTCTGTACCGGTACTGTATATAGCCTCCACCTCTGTACCGGTACCCCCTGAATGAGCTCTCTGTAGAGAACTCCCATTGACTCTGCAGTACCCTGTATATAGCCTCAGTCCTGAATAGCCTCCACATTGGCCATACCCCCCTCCCCCGGACTCTGTATATAGCCTCCACATTGACTCTGGTATATAGCCCCACATTGACTCTGCCCCCATATAGCCTCCACATTGACTCAGACCCTGCCTCTGGTCCTGGTATAAGCCTCCACATTGGCGGTCATATAGCCCCCATTGACTCTGCCCTGTATATAGTCCTGAATGGTACCCCTGTATATAGCCCCACTGACTCACCGGTCAGACCCCCTGGCCTCCTCCTGGATATAGCCTCCACATTCCCCTCTACTCATTCCCCAGACTCTGAAACCCTCCCCTCTACAGGCTGACTCTGGTATATAGAACTCCACTGCTACCCCATATAGCCTCCCATTGACTCTCCCCCTGGTCCTGGGATATGGGAACCCCCATATAGCCTCCCATTGGACTACCCCCTGTATATAGCCTCCACATTGACTCCGGTCCTGGAATGGGCTCATTGACTTACCCCGGACTCTGCCCTGGTCCTGGAATGGGCTCATTCCCCCGGACTCTGCCCTGGTCCTGGAATGGGCTCATTCCCCCGGACTCTGCCCTGGTCCTGGAATGGGCTCATTCCCCCGGACTCTGCCCTGGTCCTGGAATGGGCTCATTCCCCCGGACTCTGCCC
>NC_060175.1:105328867-105356367 GCF_021184085.1 Oncorhynchus gorbuscha | reverse complement strand
CTGCCAAGCGTCACGTCTGGAAGAAACCTGGCAACCTCCCTATGGTGAAGCATGGTGGTGGCAGCATCATACCGTGGGGAAGTTTTTCAGCGGCAGGGACTGGGAGACTAGTCAGGATTGAGGGAAAGAGGAACGGAGCAAAGTATAGAGAGATCCTTGATGAAAACCTGCTCCAGAGCGCTCAGGACCTCAGACTGGGGTGAAGGTTCACCTTCCAACAGGACAATGGTCCTAACCACAAGACAATAAGCAGCTTTGGGACAAGTCTCTGAATGTCCTTGAGTGGCCCAGCCTGGACTTGAAGCCCATCGAACATCTCTGAAGAGACCTGAAAATAGCTGAGCAGCAACGCTCCCCTTCCAACCTGACAGAGCTGGGGAGGATCTGCAGAGAAGAATGGGAGAAACTCCCCAAATACAGGTGTGCCAAGCTTGTAGCATCATACCCAAGAAGACTGGAGGCTGTAATCCCTGCCAAGCTTGTAGCATCATACCCAAGAAGACTGGAGGCTGTAATCCCTGCCAAGCTTGTAGCGTCATACCCAAGAAGACTGGAGGCTGTAATCCCTGCCAAGCTTGTAGCATCATACCCAAGAAGACTGGAGGCTGTAATCCCTGCCAAGCTTGTAGCATCATACCCAAGAAGACTGGAGGCTGTAATCCCTGCCAAGCTTGTAGCATCATACCCAAGAAGACTGGAGGCTGTAATCCCTGCCAAGCTTGTAGCATCATACCCAAGAAGACTCGAGGCTGTAATCGCTGCCAAAGGTGCTTCAACAAAGTACTGAGTAAAGGGTCTGAATACTTATGTAAATGTGATATTTCAGTTTTTTTTTAAATTATAAATCAGTTTTTGCTTTGTCATTATAGGGGATTGTGTGAACATTGATGAGGGAAAAAACCCAATTTAATTCATTTTAGAATAAGGCTGTATCGTAACAAAATGTGGAAAAAGTAAAGGGGTCTGAATACTTTCGAAGGTATCGTATTCATGATATAGTTATTATAAAGTATCAATGTTAGGAAGCTGTTCTTAATGTTTTGTACACTCAGTGTTGGGAAGCTGTTCTTAATGTTTTGTACACTCAGTGTGCAGTATCAATGTTGGGAAGCTGTTCTTAATGTTTTGTACACTCAGTGTGCAGTATCAATGTTGGGAAGCTGTTCTTAATGTTTTGTACACTCAATGTTGGGAAGCTGTTCATAATGTTTTGTACACTCAGTGTGCAGTATCAATGTTAGGAAGCTGTTCTTAATGTTTTGTACACTCAGTGTGCAGTATCAATGTTGGGAAGCTGTTCTTAATGTTTTGTACACTCAATGTTGGGAAGCTGTTCATAATGTTTTGTACACTCAGTGTGCAGTATCAATGTTAGGAAGCTGTTCTTAATGTTTTGTGCACTCAGTGTGCAGTATCAATGTTAGGAAGCTGTTCTTAATGTTTTGTATACTCAGTGTGCAGTATCAATGTTAGGAACCTGTTCTTAATGTTTTGTTAGTGTGCAGTATCAAGCTGTTGTTCTTAATGTTTTGTTAGCTGTTCTTAACTCAGTGTGCAGTATCAATGTTAGGAACCTGTTCTTAATGTTTTGTATACTCAGTGTGCAGTATCAATGTTAGGAAGCTGTTCTTAATGTTTTGGAAGGCTGGTTCTAATCTCTACAACCTCTGACAGACAACAGGACAGGGTGGAAGGCTGGTTCTAATCTCTACAACCTCTGACAGACAACAGGACAGGGTGGAAGTCTGGTACTAATCTCTACAACCTCTGACAGACAACAGGACAGGAGGGGAAGGCTGGTTCTAATCTCTACAACCTCTGACAGACAACAGGACAGGGTGGAAGGCTGGTTCTAATCTCTACAACCTCTGACAGACAACAGGACAGGGTGGAAGGCTGGTTCTAATCTCTACAACCTCTGACAGACAACAGGACAGGGTGGAAGGCTGGTACTAATCTCTACAACCTCTGACAGACAACAGGACAGGGTGGAAGGCTGGTTCTAATCTCTACAACCTCTGACAGACAACAGGACAGGGTGGAAGGCTGGTACTAATCTCTACAACCTCTGACAGACAACAGGACAGGGTGGAAGGCTGGTACTAATCTCTACAACCTCTGACAGACAACAGGACATGGTGGAAGGCTGGTTCTAATCTCTACAACCTCTGACAGACAACAGGACAGGAGGGGAAGGCTGGTTCTAATCTCTACAACCTCTGACAGACAACAGGACAGGGTGGAAGGCTGGTTCTAATCTCTACAACCTCTGATATTTGACAGACAACAGGACAGGGTGGAAGGCTGGTTCTAATCTCTACAACCTCTGACAGACAACAGGACAGGGTGGAAGGCTGGTTCTAATCTCTACAACCTCTGATATTTGACAGACAACAGGACAGGGTGGAAGGCTGGTTCTAATCTCTACAACCTCTGACAGACAACAGGACAGGGTGGAAGGCTGGTTCTAATCTCTACAACCTCTGACAGACAACAGGACAGGGTGGAAGGCTGGTTCTAATCTCTACAACCTCTGACAGACAACAGGACAGGGTGGAAGGCTGGTTCTAATCTCTACAACCTCTGATATTTGACAGACAACAGGACAGGGTGGAAGGCTGGTTCTAATCTCTACAACCTCTGACAGACAACAGGACAGGGTGGAAGGCTGGTTCTAATCTCTACAACCTCTGACAGACAACAGGACAGGGTGGAAGGCTGGTTCTAATCTCTACAACCTCTGACAGACAACAGGACAGGGTGGAAGTCTGGTTCTAATCTCTACAACCTCTGACAGACAACAGGACAGGGTGGAAGGCTGGTTCTAAAGTCTCTACAACCTCTGACAGACAACAGGACAGGGTGGAAGGCTGGTTCTAATCTCTACAACCTCTGACAGACAACAGGACAGGGTGGAAGGCTGGTTCTAAAGTCTCTACAACCTCTGACAGACAACAGGACAGTGTGGAAGGCTGGTTCTAATCTTATTGACAGCTAGACACACGCATGTATACATTACATATACAACATGTACAATATAAAACGTACATTTAAACTTACTCAACAATCTACACACACATCCCAATGTCCCCTTTTACTGAGCAGGGTGTGTTGCTGCTAACCCAATGAGCTTTCTGAATAATCAGGTCTGTGGCCATGTTAGTATTCAGTAGAAGAGGTGAGTTCTGTGCAGTGATTTGTGGCAGTGTGTTTAAAGTAGGAGATCAACCCTGTCTTCTTGCCCCTCACACAGCTACCTACTGTCTACTATAGGACAGTATTCTACTGGGTTAACTGTCAGCCCCTCACACAGCTACCTACTGACTACTATAGGACAGTATTCTACTGGGTTAACTGTCAGCTACCTACTGTCTACTATAGGACAGTATTCTACTGGGTTAACTGTCAGCTACCTACTGTCTACTATAGGACAGTATTCTACTGGGTTAACTGTCAGCCTCTCACACAGCTACCTACGGTCTACTATAGGACAGTATTCTACTGGGTTAACTGTCAGCCTCTCACACAGCTACCTACTGTCTACTATAGGACAGTATTCTACTGGGTTAACTGTCAGCTACCTACTGTCTACTATAGGACAGTATTCTACTGGGTTAACTGTCAGCCCCTCACACAGCTACCTACTGTCTACTATAGGACAGTATTCTACTGGGTTAACTGTCAGCTACCTACTGTCTACTATAGGACAGTATTCTACTGGGTTAACTGTCAGCTACCTACTGTCTACTATAGGACAGTATTCTACTGGGTTAACTGTCAGCCCCTCACACAGCTACCTACTGTCTACTATAGGACAGTATTCTACTGGGTTAACTGTCAGCGTCTCAGTGTTTTACCCAGGATTTACCCCAGTGTTTTACCCAGGATTTACCCCAGTGTTTTACCCAGGATTTACCCCAGTGTTTTACCCAGGATTTACCCCAGTGTTTTACCCAGGATTTACCCCAGTGTTTTACCCAGGATTTACCCCAGTGTTTTACCCAGGATTTACCCCAGTGTTTTACCCAGGTTCTAATCTCTACAACCTCTGACAGACAACAGGACAGGGTGGAAGGCTGGTTCTAATCTCTACAACCTCTGACAGACAACAGGACAGGGTGGAAGGCTGGTTCTAATCTCTACAACCTCTGACAGACAACAGGACAGGGTGGAAGGCTGGTTCTAATCTCTACAACCTCTGATATTTGACAGACAACAGGACAGGGTGGAAGGCTGGTTCTAATCTCTACAACCTCTGACAGACAACAGGACAGGGTGGAAGGCTGGTTCTAATCTCTACAACCTCTGACAGACAACAGGACAGGGTGGAAGGCTGGTTCTAATCTCTACAACCTCTGACAGACAACAGGACAGGGTGGAAGGCTGGTTCTAATCTCTACAACCTCTGACAGACAACAGGACAGGGTGGAAGGCTGGTTCTAATCTCTACAACCTCTGACAGACAACAGGACAGGGTGGAAGGCTGGTTCTAAAGTCTCTACAACCTCTGACAGACAACAGGACAGTGTGGAAGGCTGGTTCTAATCTTATTGACAGCTAGACACACGCATGTATACATTACATATACAACATGTACAATATAAAACGTACATTTAAACTTACTCAACAATCTACACACACATCCCAATGTCCCCTTTTACTGAGCAGGGTCAGCCCTAGCAATGGAAACACAATGTCACTAGAGTTCACATTGAAATACAACATCGGCTGTTCGGGGAAACCTCGTCAGATGCACAACGGAACACATTCAGCCAAAATGCGTCTTCCGAATTTATTGCAACCCCTCTGAACCAGAGAGGTGTAGGGATTTGAACCGGCAACCTTTCAACCTTCCGGCCCAATGCTCTTAACCAATGGGCTGCCACTAGTGGAATGTTTCTTACCAATGTGATTACTACCTCTGAGGGTTTAGAGCCTGAGGTCGTCACCTCATACAAGTACTTGGGAGTATGGCTAGACGGTACACTGTCCTTCTCTCAGCACATATCAAAGCTGCAGGCTTAAGTTAAATCTAGACTTGGTTTCCGTAATCGCTCCTCTTTCACCCCAGCTGCCAAACTAACCCTGATTCAGATGACCATGCTACCCATGCTAGATTACAAGACATAATTTATAGATCGGCAGGTAAGGGCGGCTCTCGAGCGGCTAGATGTTCTTTACCATTCGGCCCTCAGATTTGCCACCAAAATGCTCCTTAGAGGACACATCACTGTACTCTATACTCCTCTGTGAACTGTTCATCTCTCTATATCTGTCACAAGACCCACTGGTTGATGCTTATTTATAAAACCCTCTTAGGCCTCACTCCCCCCCCTATCTGAGATATCTACTGCAGCCCTCATTAACCCCTACCTGGATTTGGTGGACGATGGCTTTGAACTGGGACGACCTCTCCATCCAGGTGTTGACCAGCTCCATGGCCCGGTCAAAGTTCTTCACGTACTCTCCGTACATCTTCAGGAAGGGGGCTAGCTTCTGCAGGATGTCCCCGATACGCGGGTTCACATCCCTGGGGGGAGAGAGAGGAGAGGTCAGGAAGGGGCTAGCTTCTGCAGGATGTCCCCGATGCGCGGGTTCACATCCCTGGGGGGGGGAGAGAGAGGAGAGGTCAGGAAGGGGGCTAGCTTCTGCAGGATGTCCCCGATGCGCGGGGGGGGGAGAGAGGAGAGGTCAGGAAGGGGACTAGCTTCTGCAGGATGTCCCCGATGCGCGGGTTCACATCCCTGGGGGGAGAGAGAGGAGAGGTCAGGAAGGGGGCTAGCTTCTGCAGGATGTCCCCGATGCGGGTTCACATCCCTGGGGGAGAGAGAGGAGAGGTCAGGAAGGGGGCTAGCTTCTGCAGGATGTCCCCGATGCGCGGGTTCACATCCCTGGGGGGAGAGAGAGGAGAGGTCAGGAAGGGGGCTAGCTTCTGCAGGATGTCCCCGATGCGCGGGTTCACATCCCTGGGGGGAGAGAGAGGAGAGGTCAGGAAGGGGGCTAGCTTCTGCAGGATGGATGCGCGGGTTCACATCCCGAGGTCAGGAAGGGGGCTAGCTTCTGCAGGATGGTGCGCGGGTTCACATCCCTGGGGGAGAGAGAGGGGGTCAGGAAGGGGGCTAGCTTCTGCAGGATGTCCCCGATGCGCGGGTTCACATCCCTGGGGGGAGAGAGAGGAGAGGTCAGGAAGGGGGCTAGCTTCTGCAGGATGTCCCCGATACGCGGGTTCACATCCCTGGGGGGAGATGTGGGTTAGAGGTAGACCCTGGGTCAGGGTTAGGGTTAGTCTAGGGTTAGAGGTAGACCCTGGGTCAGGGTTAGGGTTAGTCTAGGGTTAGAGGTAGACCCTGGGTCAGGGTTAGTCTAGGGTTAGAGGTAGACCCTGGGTCAGGGTTAGGGTTAATCTAGGGTTAGAGGTAGACCCTGGGTCAGGATTAGTCTAGGGTTAGAGGTAGGCCCTGGGTCAGGGTTAGGGTTAATCTAGGGTTAGAGGTAGGCCCTGGGTCAGGGTTAGGGTTAGTCTAGGGTTAGAGGTAGACCCTGGGTCAGGGTTAGGGTTAGTCTAGGGTTAGAGGTAGACCCTGGGTCAGGGTCAGGATTAGTCTAGGGTTAGAGGTAGACCCTGGGTCAGGGTTAGGGTTAGTCTAGGGTTAGAGGTAGACCCTGGGTCAGGGTTAGGGTTAGTCTAGGGTTAGAGGTAGACCCTGGGTCAGGGTTAGTGTAGGGTTAGAGGTAGACCCTGGGTCAGGGTCAGGATTAGTCTAGGGTTAGAGGTAGGCCCTGGGTCAGGGTTAGGGTTAGTCTAGGGTTAGAGGTAGACCCTGGGTCAGGGTTAGGGTTAGGGTTAGTCTAGGGTTAGAGGTAGACCCTGGGTCAGGGTCAGGATTAGTCTAGGGTTAGAGGTAGACCCTGGGTCAGGGTTAGTGTAGGGTTAGAGGTAGACCCTGGGTCAGGGTTAGTGTAGGGTTAGAGGTAGACCCTGGGTCAGGGTTAGTGTAGGGTTAGAGGTAGACCCTGGGTCAGGGTTAATCTAGGGTTAGAGGTAGCCCTGGGTCAGGGTTAATCTAGGGTTAGAGGTAGACCCTGGGTCAGGGTTAGGTTAATCAGGTAGACCCTGGGTCAGTAGGGTTAGAGGTAGACCCTAGGGTTAGAGGTAGACCCTGGGTCAGGGTTAGTGTTAGTCTAGGTTAGAGGTAGACCCTGGGTCAGGGTTAGACCCTGGGTAGGGTTAGTGTAGGGTTAGAGGTAGACCCTGGGTCAGGATTAGTCTAGGGTTAGAGGTAGGCCCTGGGTCAGGGTTAGGGTTAGTCTAGGGTTAGAGGTAGACCCTGGGTCAGGGTTAGTGTAGGGTTAGAGGTAGACCCTGGGTCAGGATTAGTCTAGGGTTAGAGGTAGACCCTGGGTCAGGGTTAGGTTAGTCTAGGGTTAGAGGTAGACCCTGGGTCAGGGTTAACTCACCACTAGACCCTGGGTCAGGATTAGTCTCCAGGGCTAGGGGGCAGGAACTGCTGGTGGAAGGAACAGTATATAGAGCAGATGTTGGAGAAGATACCCATGACCACGTCTAGAGGGAAGGAGGAGCGGGAGCGCGCCTCCTCTAGGAGGGAGGAGCAGAACACCTGGTCCAGGAGGTACAGCCGAGACACGTAGGCCTTCTCTGTGTGGAGGAGCTCATTGGCTATGTTGAACACACGCTGCTGCACCGACAGCTGGGATTGGTCGGAGAGAGAGAGAGAGAGAGAGAGAGAGAGAGACACACACACACACACACACACACACACACACACACACACACACACACACACACACACACACACACACACACACACACACACACACACACACACACACACACACACACACACACACAGAAGAAGCTAGATCAGTATCTTGACCAAGTCCAAAATAACAAGTTGTCATGGTAACGACACTGGAAAATGTTGTGCTTGTATATTTTCCATATTTCAGATGGTTCGTATGACTTTAATAAGTGATGCTAAAGAAGAGTCTGGCCTACCTCCGTAGAGTCCTGTCTGTCTGTTTGAGGCAGGGTCAAAGGCAGCAGATCCATCATGGGGTTGATCAGTTCAATTGTCTCGTCCCCACTCCCCTCCTCCAAGTCACTGTCCCCCTCCGAATCTCTCCCCCCCTCAGCCGACGCCCCCTCTCCCCCCGGACCCTCGGCATAGCCGGAAGAGGAGGAGCTAGAGAGGCGTGGCAGCGTGAGGGCGGGACTACATGGGTAGATGACCCGGTCCTCGTCGCCGGCGAAACACAGCTCCTCGCTGTGGGACGGAGAGCTGATGCTGTCGATGCCAGAGTCCCGATTGGCCAGTTTGCCGTCCGTCTGCGGCTGAAGGAGGGGCAAGTGTTCAGAGGGGATCTCTGATTGGCTCTCTGATTCTGACCCCACCTGCTCCCTCATCTCCATGGTGTCCGTGAGTCTCTCCGAGGCGCTGTAGCCAGACTCCATGGACAGACGCTTGTCTTGGATAGAGCACAACGTTCCTAGTTCATTATCATTGTCATCCTCTGGTACCTCCGTCTCCCCCGGCAACACATTAACCAGCACAGCCAGCCCCTGAGGTAGATCCCGGAGCTCCTGGAGGTCTTGAGAGGAACCAGGGGGCCAGACCACGGGGAGACAGCCCAGAGGGAGCTCTGAGGCTGGGGGAGAGAAGGTGTCCCCTCCTGGTCCCGTCTCGAGGACCCGGGGGGTGCAGAGACCCCCTCCCGTGATATCAGGCACCACAATGATTTTCTCCCTGTAGAGTAAACACAGATTTAGAATGAAGTCTTAAAAAACTGGAGGAACTATATTATCTGGTGGAGAAAATCAATGACTCCTAAGTGGACAGTATATACTATAACTATGTCATTAATCACTTGGAACTATGTACTTAATGACTGGGAAGTATTTCATTAAATACTTGGAACTACACGACCGGTCTAAAGTTTTAGAACACCTACTCATTCAAGGGTTTTTCTTTATTTTTACTATTTTCTACATTGTTGAATAATAGTGAAGACATCAACACTATGAAATGAACACATGGAATCATGTAGTAACCAAAAAAAGAGTTTAACAAATCTAAATATATTTTATATTTGAGATTCTTCAAAGTAGCCACCCTTTGCCTTGACGACAGATTAGGAAACACTCTTTGCATTCTCTCAACCAGGATTCTCTCAACCGGAAGGTTGCAAGTTCAACTCCCCGAGCTGCCAAGGTACAAATCTGTTCTGCCCCTGAACCCACTGTTCCTAGGCCGTCATTGAAAATAAGAGTTTGTTCTTAACTGACTTGCCTCGTTAAATAAAGGTTTAAAAAATGATTGTCACCTGGAATGCAATGCAATTAACAGGTGTGCCTTCTTAAAAGTTAATTCGTGCAATTTCTTTACTTCTTAAAGCGTTTGAGATAATAATTTATGTTGTGACAAGGTAGGAGTGGTATACAGAAGAGAGCCCTATTTGGTAAAAGACCAAGTCCATATTATGGCAAGAACTGATCAAATAAGAGATAAGAGAAACAAACAGTCCATCATTACTTTAAGACATGAAGGTCAGTCAATACAGAACATTTCAAGAACTTTGAAGGTTCCCTCAAGTGCTGTTGGAAAAAACATCAAGCGCTGTGATTAAACTGTCTCTCATGAGGACCACCACAGAAATGGAAGACCCAGAGTTAACTGTCTCTCATGAGGACCGCCACAGGAATGGAAGACCCAGAGTTACCTGTCTCTCATGAGGACCGCCACAGAAATGGAAGACCCAGAGTTACCTGTCTCTCATGAGGACCGCCACAGGAATGGAAGACCCAGAGTTACCTGTCTCTCATGAGGACCGCCACAGGAATGGAAGACCCAGAGTTACCTGTCTCTCATGAGGACCGCCACAGAAATGGAAGACCCAGAGTTACCTGTCTCTCATGAGGACCGCCACAGGAATGGAAGACCCAGAGTTACCTGTCTCTCATGAGGACCGCCACAGGAATGGAAGACCCAGAGTTACCTGTCTCTCATGAGGACCACCACAGAAATGGAAGACCCAGAGTTAACTGTCTCTCATGAGGACCGCCACAGGAATGGAAGACCCAGAGTTACCTGTCTCTCATGAGGACCGCCACAGGAATGGAAGACCCAGAGTTACCTGTCTCTCATGAGGACCGCCACAGGAATGGAAGACCCAGAGTTACCTGTCTCTCATGAGGACCGCCACAGGAATGGAAGACCCAGAGTTACCTGTCTCTCATGAGGACCGCCACAGAAATGGAAGACCCAGAGTTACCTGTCTCTCATGAGGACCGCCACAGAAATGGAAGACCCAGAGTTACCTGTCTCTCATGAGGACCGCCACAGGAATGGAAGACCCAGAGTTACCTGTCTCTCATGAGGACCGCCACAGAAATGGAAGACCCAGAGTTACCTGTCTCTCATGAGGACCGGCACAGAAATGGAAGACCCAGAGTTACCTCTGCTGCACAGGATCAGAGTTAAGTTCATTAGAGTTACCAGCCTCAGAAATTGCAGACCAAAAAAATTCTTCACGAAGTTCAAGTAACAGACATCTCAACATCAACTGTTCAGTGGAGACTGTGTGAATCAGGCCTTCATGGTTGAATTGCTGCAAAGAAACCACTTTTAAAAGACACCAATAAGAAGAAGAGACTTTCTTGGACCAAGAAACACAAGCAATGGACATTAGACCAGTGGAAAACTGTCCTTTGGTCTGATGAGTCCAAATGTGAGATTTTTGGTTCCAACCGCCATGTCTTTGTGAAACGCAGAGTAAGTGAACAGATGATCCCCACGTGTGTATTTCCCACCGTGAAGCATGGAGGAGGAGGTGTGATGGTGCTTTGCTGGTGACAATGTCTGTGATTTATTTAGAGTTCAAGGCACACTTAACCAGCATGACTACCACAGCATTCTGCAGCGATACTACATCCCATTTGGTTTGAATCTTAGCGGGACTATCATTTGTTTTTCAACAGGACAATGACCCAACACATCTCCAGGCTGTGTAAGGGCTATTTGACCAAGAAGGAGAGTGATGGAGCGCTGTATCAGATGACCTAGTCTCCACAATCTCCCAACTTCAACCAATTGAGATGGTTTGGGATGAGTCGGACCGCAGAGTGAAGGAAAAGCATAGGTGAAGCTGGTTGAGAGAATAACAAAGAGTGTGCAAAGCTGTCATCATGGCAAAGGGTGGCTACTTGAAGAACCTCAAATTCAAAATATAGTTTGATTTGTTGAACATTTTTTGGGTTACTACATGATTCCATGTGTGTTCATTTATAGTTTTGATGTCTTCACTACTATTCTACAATTTGGAAAATAGTAAAAATAAAGAAAACCCCCTTGAATGAGAAGGTGTTCTAAAACTTTGGACCGGTCGTGTAGTTCCAAGTGATTAATGACATAGTTATAGTATATACTGTCCACTTAGGAGTCACATCACTATAACTATGTCATTAATTACATTTACATTACATTTAAGTCATTTAGCAGACGCTCTTATCCAGAGCGACTTACAAATTACACTACAACTATGTCATTAATCACTATAACTATGTAATTCATCACTATAACTATGTCATTATTCACTATAACTATGTCATTAATCACTATAACTATGTCAGTATTCACTATAACTATGTCACTAATCACTTGGAACTATGTCATTAATCACTATAACTATGTCATTAATCATTATAACTATGTAATTCATCACTATAACTATGTCATTATTCATTATAACTATGTCATTAATCACTATAACTATGTCATTAATCACTATAGCTATGTCATTAATCACTATAACTATGTCATTAATCACTTGGAACTATGTCATTAATCACTATAACTATGTCATTAATCACTACAGCTATGTCATTAATCACTACAACTATGTCATTAATCACTACAACTATGTCATTAATCACTACAACTATGTCATTAATCACTACAACTATGTCATTAATCACTATAACTATGTCATTATTCACTATAACTATGTCATTAATCACTATAACTATGTCATTAATCACTATAACTATGTCACTAATCACTGTAACCATGTCATTAATCACTTGGAACTAGGTAATTGCTCAGCTCAAATACTTGACCTAAGTTTGATCCTGAGAATGACGGCTCACCTCTCAAACTTCTCGATGAGGGAGAGCACGCATGCGGTGGGGGAGGAGCTTCCCTCAACGCGGGGGAGTGTTTGGGGATGGCTGGCCCCTCCCCCTCTGGGGTCTGCAGGCAGAGGTCTACAGGGTGGAGGCAGAGGGAGGGGCTTGTCCGGGGCGCGGGGGCGTGGTCTAGCAGCACCAGCACTCTGCTGCAGGTGAGGAGGCTTTGGGGGCACTGAGGAGAAACAACACGACATACAACATGTTACTGACCGAGGAGAAATGACACGACATACAAGGTGTTGATCATCTTCGTATTTTACCTAATATCTCTGATTAAACTACAGTAAACACAGTGTTACTGCTCAGATAAAGAGGGACGTAATGTCTTCTTTAAGACTTTATAGTTGATATCATTAGGCGGCCAAGTCGGATGTGGCATGGCTTGCAAACTGTAACGGATTACAAAGGAAAACCCAACCGCGAGCTGCCCAGTGACGTGAGCCTACCAGACGAGCATTTTTTATATTTGTATTTATTAGGGATTCCCACAGACTCTTCCAATGTGTCCAAACACATTAAGGCGCTTACATTACATATAAAACTAAAGATAAAACAGGACACCATAAAACATTATTACACCACTACATATCTACAATACAAAAATGTATAATACCACCACTACAATAATATTACAATGTATGTGGTGTAGAATGCGTGTGCTTGTGTGCGTGTGCATGTGTCTGTACCTGTGTGTGTGTGTGTGTGTGTGTGTGTGTGTGTGTGTGTGTGTGTGTGTGTGTGTGTGTGTGTGTGTGTGTGTGTGTGTGTGTGTGTGTGTGTGTGTGTGTGTGTGTGTGTGTGTGTGTGTGTGTGTGTGTGTGTGTGTGTGTGTGTGTGTGTGTGTGTGTGTGTGTGTGTCTCTCTTCGCAGTCCCTGCTGTTCTATAAAATGTATTTTTTACCTGCTATTTAAATCTGATTCTCCTGCTGCATCAGTACTGTGGAATAGAGTTCAATGTAGTCGTGGCTCCATGTAGTACTGTGGAATAGACTTCCATGTTGTCATGGCTCTATGTAGTACTGTGGAATAGAGTTCCATGTAGTCATGGCTCTATGTTGTACTGTGGAATAGAGTTCCATGTAGTCATGGCTCTATGTAGTACTGTTAAATAGAGTTCCATGTAGTCATGGCTCTATGTAGTACTGTGGAATATAGTTCCATGTAGGCATGGCTCTATGTAGTACTGTGGAATAGAGTTCCATGTAGTCATGGCTCTATGTAGTACTGTGGAATAGAGTTCCATGTAGTCATGGCTCTATGTAGTACTGTGGAATAGAGTTCCATGTAGTCATGGCTCTATGTAGTACAGTGGAATAGAGTTCCATGTAGTCATGGCTCTATGTAGTACTGTGGAATAGAGTTCCATGTAGTCATGGCTCTATGTAGTACTGTGGAATAGAGTTCCATGTAGTCGTGGCTCTATGTAGTACTGTGGAATAGAGTTCCATGTAGTCGTGGCTCTATGTAGTACTGTGGAATAGAGTTCCATGTAGTCATGGCTCTATGTAGTACTGTGGAATCGAGTTCCATGTAGTCATGGCTCTATGTTGTACTGTGGAATAGAGTTCCATGTAGTCATGGCTCTATGTAGTACTGTGGAATAGAGTTCCATGTAGTCATGGCTCTATGTAGTACTGTGGAATAGAGTTCAATGTAGTCATGGCTCTATGTAGTACTGTGGAATAGAGTTCCATGTAGTCGTGGCTCTATGTATTACTGTGGAATAGAGTTCCATGTAGTCGTGGCTCTATGTAGTACTGTGGAATAGAGTTCCATGTAGTCATGGCTCTATGTAGTACTGTGGAATAGAGTTCCATGTAGTAATGGCTCTGTTGTACTGTGGAATAGATTTCCATGTAGTCATGGCTCTATGTAGTACTGTGGAATAGAGTTCCATGTAGTCATGGCTCTATGTAGTACTGTGGAATAGAGTTCCATGTAGTCATGGCTCTATGTAGTACTGTGGAATAGAGTTCCATGTAGGCATGGCTCTATGTAGTACTGTGGAATAGAGTTCCATGTAGTCATGGCTCTATGTAGTACTGTGGAATAGACTTCCACGTTGTCATGGCTCTATGTAGTACTGTGGAATAGAGTTCCATGTAGTCATGGCTTTATGTAGTAATGTGGAATAGAGTTCCATGTAGTCATGGCTCTATGTAGTACTGTGGAATAGAGTTCCATGTAGTCATGGCTCTATGTAGTACTGTGGAATAGAGTTCCATGTAGTCATGGCTCTATGTAGTACTGTGGAATAGAGTTCCATGTAGTCATGGCTCTATGTAGTACTGTGGAATAGACTTCCATGTAGTCATGGCTCTATGTTGTACTGTGGAATAGAGTTCCATGTCGTCATGTCTCTATGTAGTACTGTGGAATAGAGTTCCATGTAGTCATGGCTCTATGTAGTACTGTGGAATAGACTTCCATGGAGTCATGGCTCTATGTTGTACTGTGGAATAGAGTTCCATGTAGTCATGGCTCTATGTAGTACTGTGCGCCTCCCATAGTCTGTTCTATAGTTTAAACAGACAGCTCGGTACATTCAGCTTGTCAACACTTCTTACCAAAACAAGTAGTGATGACGTCAATCTCTCTTCCACTTTATATGCCTTCTAAGCCTGCTTTGAGGCAAGCAACACTGAATCATGCATAAGAGCACCAGCTGTTCCGGATGACTGTATGATCACGCTCTCCGTAGCCGATGTGGGTAAAACCTTTAAACAGGCTAATATTCACAAGGCCGCAGGGCAAGATGGATTACCAGGACACATAGTCAGAGCATGCGCTGACCAGCTGACAAGTCTCTTCACTGACCTCTCCCTGACCCAGTCTGTAATACCTACATGTTTCAAACAGACCACCATAGTCCCTGTGCCCAAGAACACCAAGGTAACCTGTCTAAATGATTACCGCCCCGCAGGACTCACATCTGTAGCCATGAAATGCTTTGAAAGGCTGGTCACGGCTCACATCAACACCATCATCCTGGACCCACTCCAATTCACATACCACCCCAACAGATCCACAGATGACTCAATCTCTATTGCACTCCTCACTGCCCTTTCCCACATGGACAAAAGGAACACCTATGTGAGAATGCTGTTCATCGACTACAGCTCAGCGTTCAACACCATAGTGCCCTCCAAGCTCATCACTAAGCTAAGGACCCTTGAACTGATCACCTCCCTCTGCAACTGGATCCTGGACTTCCTGACGGGCCGTCCCCAGGTGGTGAGGGTAGGCAACAACACATCCGACACACTGGCCCTCAACACGGGGGTCCCTCAAGGATGTGTGCTTAGTCCGCTTCCTGTACTACCAGTTCACCCACGAGCAATGATGGTTGGCCTGATCCTCAACGAAGATGAAACAGCCTATAGGGAGGAGGTCAGAAACCTGGCAGGTGTGGTACCAGGACAACAACCTCTCCCTCAACGATGAGACAGCCTATAGGGAGGAGGTCAGAGACCTGGCAGTGTGGTGCCAGGACAACAACCTCTCCCTCAACGATGAGACAGCCTATAGGGAGGAGGTCAGAGACCTGGCAGTGTGGTGCCAGGACAACAACCTCTCCCTCAACGATGAGACAGCCTATAGGGAGGAGGTCAGAGACCTGGCCGTGTGGTGCCAGGACAACAACCTCTCCCTCAACGATGAGACAGCCTATAGGGAGGAGGTCAGAGACCTGGCCGTGTGGTGCCAGGACAACAACCTCTCCCTCAATGATGAGACAGCCTATAGGGAGGAGGTCAGAGACCTGGCCGTGTGGTGCCAGGACAACAACCTCTCCCTCAACGATGAGACAGCCTATAGGGAGGAGGTCAGAGACCTGGCCGTGTGGTGCCAGGACAACAACCTCTCCCTCAGCAAGACAAAGGAGCTGATCGTGGACTACAGGAAACAGAGTGCCGAGCACGCCCCCATCCACATCTGTGGGGCTGTCGTGGATCAGGTTGAAAGCTTCAAGTTCCTCTGTGTCCACATCACTAAGGACCTATCATGGTCCAAACACACCAACACAGTCGTTTGGCCCTCAGATCCTCAAAGAGTTCTACAGCTGCACCATTGAGAACATCTTGACTTGCTGCATCACCGGTATGGCAACTACTCTGCATCTGACAAGGCTACAGAGGGTAGTGCATGCGGCCCAGTACATCACTGGGGCCGAGCGCCTTGTCATCCAAAGACCTCTATACCAGGCGGTGTCAGAGGAAGGCCCTAAGCATTTTCAAAGAAACCAACCACCCAAGTCATAGACTGTTCTCTCTGCTACCGCACAGAAAGCAGTACTAAAGTGCCAAATCTGGGACCAAGAGGCTCCTGAACAGCATCTGCCCCCAAGCCATAAGACTCCTGAACAGCATCTGCCCCCAAGCCATAAGACTGCTTAATAGATGGTTAAATGGCTACCCAAATAGCTACCAAAATAGCTACCCAAATAGCTAACCAAATAGCTACCCAAATAGCTACCCAAATAGCTACCCAAATAGCTACCCAAATAGCTACCCAAATAGCTACCAAAATAGCTACCCAAATAGCTACCCAAATAGCTACCCAAATAGCTACCCAAATAGCTACCCAAATAGCTACCCAAATTGCTACCCAAATGGCTACCAAAATAGCTACCCAAAATAGCTACCCAAATAGCTACCCAAATAGCTACCCAAATGGCTACCCAAATTGCTACCCAAATGGCTACCAAAATAGCTACCCAAAATAGCTACCCAAATAGCTACCCAAATAGCTACCCAAATAGCTACCAAAAATAGCTACCCAAATAGCTACCCAAATAGCTACCCAAATAGCTACCCGACTCTCTGCAATTTTCTACATTGAAGAATAATAGCCAAGACATCAAAACTATGAAATAACACATACGGAATCATTGTGTTAAACAAATCAAAATATATATTTGATATTTAGGATTCTTCAAAGTAGCCACCCTTTGCCTTGATGACAGCTTTGCACACTCTTAACTCGGTACTGGTACCCTGTGTATATAGCCATGCTATTACCTCGTACCCCTGCACATTGACTCAGTACTGGTACTCTGTGTATAGTACCATGTTATCATTGACTCAGTACTGGTACTCTGTGTATATAGCCATGCTATTACCTCGTACCCCTGCACATTGACTCAGTACTGGTACTCTGTGTATAGTACCATGTTATCATTGACTCAGTACTGGTACTCTGTGTATATAGCCATGCTATTACCTCGTACCCCTGCACATTGACTCAGTACTGGTACTCTGTGTAATATAGCCATGCTATTACCTCGTACCCCTGCACATTGACTCAGTACTGGTACTCTGTGTAATATAGCCATGCTATTACCTCGTACCCCTGCACATTGACTCAGTACTGGTACTCTGTGTAATATAGCCATGCTATTACCTCGTACCCCTGCACATTGACTCAGTACTGGTACTCTGTGTAATATAGCCATGCTATTACCTCGTACCCCTGCACATTGACTCAGTACTGGTACTCTGTGTATATAGCCATGCTATTACCTCGTACCCCTGCACATTGACTCAGTACTGGTACTCTGTGTAATATAGCCATGCTATTACCTCGTACCCCTGCACATTGACTCAGTACTGGTACTCTGTGTAATATAGCCATGCTATTACCTCGTACCCCTGCACATTGACTCAGTACTGGTACTCTGTGTAATATAGCCATGCTATTACCTCGTACCCCTGCACATTGACTCAGTACTGGTACTCTGTGTATAGTACCATGTTATCATTGACTCAGTACTGGTACTCTGTGTATATAGCCATGCTATTACCTCGTACCCCTGCACATTGACTCAGTACTGGTACTCTGTGTATAGTACCATGTTATCATTGACTCAGTACTGGTACTCTGGGTATAGTACCATGTTATCATTGACTCAGTACTGGTACTCTGGGTATAGTACCATGTTATCATTGACTCAGTACTGGTACTCTGTGTATAGTACCATGTTATCATTGACTCAGTACTGGTACTCTGTGTATAGTACCATGTTATCATTGACTCAGTACTGGTACTCTGTGTATAGTACCATGTTATCATTAACTCAGTACTGGTACTCTGTGTATATACCATGTTACCCCTGCACATTGACTCAGTACTGGTACTCTGTGTATAGTACCATGTTATCATTGACTCAGTACTGGTACTCTGGGTATAGTACCATGTTATCATTGACTCAGTACTGGTACTCTGGGTATAGTACCATGTTATCATTGACTCAGTACTGGTACTCTGTGTATAGTACCATGTTATCATTGACTCAGTACTGGTACTCTGTGTATAGTACCATGTTATCATTGACTCAGTACTGGTACTCTGTGTATAGTACCATGTTATCATTGACTCAGTACTGGTACTCTGTGTATAGTACCATGTTATCATTAAATCAAATCAAATCAAATCAAATTTATTTATATAGCCATGCTATCATTCAGCTGATATCTCAAAGTGCTGTACAGAAAGCCAGTTAAAACCCCAAACAGCAAAAACTCAGGTGTAATATAGCCATGTTATCATTGAAAAACTCAGTACTGGCATGGTCAAATAATAATAAGGCAAACTCTGAAGTAATGAGAGCATATGTGGGGTGGGGGAGAGGCCATCATGGTTGAATAATATGTGGGGTAGGGTAGCCATGTTATCATTGACTCAGTACTGGTACTGGCTGTGCCGGGTAATATAGCCAAGATGTTCAAATGTTCATAAATGACCAGTATGGTACAAATGTAATATAGCCAGTTGTTAGCATTGCACTCAGTGGACTGGGACAGCTGAGCCATCAGTACCAGTTATCATGGGGCACGGTCAGTACTGGTACTCTGAGAGATAGTACCATGTTATCATTGACTCAGTACTGGTACTCTGTGTATAGTACCAGGTTATCATTGATCAGTACTGGTACTCAAGTGTTATAGCCATGTTATCATTGACTCAGTACTGGTACTCTGTGTATAGTAGGCATGTTATCATTGACTCAGGTACTGGTAGGTGGACTGGGTACAGTACCATGTTATCATTGACTCAGGTACTGGTACTCTGTGTATAGCCCACCATGTTATCATTGAGCAGTACATGGCCAGGTGGACTGGGTATAGTACCATGTTATCATTGACTCAGTACTGGTACTCTGTGTATAGTACCATGTTATCATTGACTCAGTACTGGTACTCTGTGTATAGTACCATGTTATGGACACAGGACTCAGTACTGGTACTCAGTAAACATAGTACCATGTTATCATTGACTCTGCACTGGTACTGAGGCTGTGACATAGGGGTACCACTGTGGCCCCATCCGAGGACTCATTGTGTATTAAATACTACTTTTATTATTTAGATTTTACTGTTCTATTATTTCTGTTCTATTATTTCTCTATTTTCTTTTCTTTCTCTACATTGTTGGGAACGACCTGTAACTAAACATTTCACTGTTAGTCCACACCTGTTGTTTATCGAGCATGTGACAAATAACATTTGAATTGATTTTGATTTACCTTGTGGTTTAGGCCCAGGTAAGGGAGGGCGTGTCTTGAGGGCGGTGGAGGGCACTTCGTGAGGAGTTCCACTCCCGTTGTCTCCTCTGTTACAGCCGTGTCGAGCGGGGTTCAGCAGGGCCCCGGGGGGTTGCAGACCCAGTGGCCCGGAGGTTTGAGGGCCGGGGTCTGAGCTTAGGCGAGGGGTCTCTGTCTGGGTGTCTGAGTCGTTGTCGTGGGCCCCGAGGCATGCACCGTGAGCACCAGGCTCCAGGGATAGGCTCTTAGTCATCAGCCGAGGACTGGAGGAGGACGGACCTGGGGAGATGATAGGTAGACAAGTTATAGAGTATACAGTATTATACCTCGTACTGGAGGTCACTGAGAGAGAGAAACATAGTCAAGACAATCAATCAAATGTATTTATAAACCACTTTTTACATGAGCAGTTTCAGTACAGAAACCCAGCCTAAAACCCCCAAAGAGCAATGAAGATGTAGAAGCACGGTGTCTATGGAAAAACTCCCTAGAAAGGCAGGAACATAGGAAGAAACCTAGAGAGGAACCAGGGTCAGAGGAACCAGGACATCAGTTACATAAACGCATACATTATAGAGTATT
The DNA here is from genome assembly GCF_021184085.1 of Oncorhynchus gorbuscha. Taxonomy (NCBI): domain Eukaryota; kingdom Metazoa; phylum Chordata; class Actinopteri; order Salmoniformes; family Salmonidae; genus Oncorhynchus; species Oncorhynchus gorbuscha. Next base: position 105,336,040 of record NC_060175.1, on the reverse strand, counting down.
TAATACTGGACTGGACGAGGACGGGCCAGAGGGAGACAGGGAGACAAGTAGGGACCAGAGCCGTCACCAGAGTTTCAGAACATTCAGGTGGCTGCCCAGTTGGCTGCCCAGGTGGCTGCCCAGGTGGCTGCCCAGTTGGCTGCCCAGGTGGCTGCCCAGGTGGCTGCCCAGTTGGCTGCCCAGGTGGCTGCCCAGGTGGCTGCCCAGTTGGCTGCCCAGTTGGCTGCCCAGGTGGCTGCCCAGTTGGCTGCCCAGGTGGCTGCCCAGTTGGCTGCCCAGATGGCTGCCCAGGTGGCTGCCCAGTTGGCTGCCCAGGTGGCTGCCCAGTTGGCTGCCCAGGTGGCTGCCCAGGTGGCTGCCCAGGTGGCTGCCCAGTTGGCTGCCCAGGTGGCTGCCCAGGTGGCTGCCCAGTTGGCTGCCCAGTTGGCTGCCCAGGTGGCTGCCCAGGTGGCTGCCCAGTTGGCTGCCCAGGTGGCTGCCCAGGTGGCTGCCCAGTTGGCTGCCCAGGTGGCTGCCCAGGTGGCTGCCCAGTTGGCTGCCCAGGTGGCTGCCCAGGTGGCTGATAAGGCATCAGGCTTGGTGTTCCCAGTTGGCTGCCCAGGTGGCTGCCCAGTTGGCTGCCCAGGTGGCTGCCCAGGTGGCTGCCCAGGTGGCTGCCCAGTTGGCTGCCCAGGTGGCTGCCCAGTATTGGAAAGCTCAGGAAAACATCAGTGAAGCTCATCGGCGGCAGGTAGCATGGCGGTGGTAACATTGGTAATGTTCTCCAGTTGCGCCGTGATTGGCTCAGTGTTCTGTCACTCAAGGGGACACTATGTCACCACAAAATCTACAAGGAGAGCTCAAAGATTCTAGCCCCTTTTGGGTGCTGCCATAGAGTTACATTAGTAGTGCCCATCCAAGAAGGCTCAAGGTCATTGGCCACAGATAAAATGACGTCAAATCACGTTATATCTACAGTAGCTTTGATTGGACTGATCATGTCAACATCATACTTTCACAATCTTAGCTAGAAGTCATCATGAATCAAGTCGACAATCTACTGGCAAATCCTTATTAATTCTTGTCATATGAAGATAAATAATGAAGGGAAATTAGAGATAAAACATATCGGTGCTCATTGAACATTGGACATAAACATTACACAACACGTTGGAAATCGCAAATTCAACAATGAGTGGTTTGGAAAGAATCAGTGACAGTGGCTAACTGCAAAGCATTTCAAAGTAATCACATGCCTGCTATTCAGTGGAGTGGCTGTGTTGTCCAAGTCTAGTCTAGGGTTAAGAGTCTCTTTTTCCAAGCTTAAAAGGATAAACAGTCAACATTGGCCATGCTGTCAATCCAGCATGGCTTCTGCTGTGTTCAAATCAACTGGAATCTCGGCTTCAGTGAGTTCCAGAAAACTGGGTCATTTGCCCACAAAGGACCATTGCACCACTTTCCTGTTCAAGTGAACACAACAAGGTGAGTCCAAAAATGTCTTGTATGCTGCTGTATAAGTGATGTAATATGCCAGGGAGATGTGTATAATGTAGCTAAGAAAGTAATACCAAGTGTATGTTGTGTAGTAAGCTGTCAGTAGCCCATGTGCCTCATCCTAATAATTTGGTCCCTTTCCACCTCATATCTCATATCAAATAAAATGTTATTTGTCACATGCACCGAATACAACGGGTGTAGTAGACCTTACAGTGAAATGCTGAATACAACAGGTAGACCTTACAGTGAAATGCTGAATAGAACAGGTAGACCTTACAGTGAAATGCTGAATACAACAGGTGTAGTAGACCTTACAGTGAAATGCTGAATACAACAGGTGTAGGTAGACCTCACAGTGAAATGCTGAATACAACAGGTGTAGGTAGACCTTACAGTGAAATGCTGAATACAACAGGTGGAGTAGACTTACAGTGAAATGCTGAATACAACAGGTGTAGTAGACCTTACAGTTGAATACAACAGGTGTAGTAGACCTCACAGTGAAATGCTGAATACAACAGGTGTAGTAGACCTTACAGTGAAATGCTGAATACAACAGGTGTAGTAGACCTCACAGTGAAATGCTGAATACAACAGGTGTAGTAGACCTTACAGTGAAATGCTGAATACAACAGGTGTAGTAGACCTTACAGTGATGAACTTCTAACGGAATACTGAATACAACAGGTGTAGTAGAGCTCACAGTGAAATGCTGAATACAACAGGTGTAGTAGACCTTACAGTGAAATGCTGAATACAACAGGTGTAGTAGACCTTACAGTGAAATGCTGAATACAACAGGTGTAGTAGACTTTACAGTGAAATGCTGAATACAACAGGTGTAGTAGACCTTACAGTGAAATGCTGAATACAACAGGTGTAGTAGACCTTACAGTGAAATGCTGAATACAACAGGTGTAGTAGACCTTACAGTGAAATGCTGAATACAACAGGTGTAGTAGACCTTACAGTGAAATGCTGAATACAACAGGTGTAGTAGACCTTACAGTGAAATGCTGAATACAACAGGTGTAGTAGACCTTACAGTGAAATGCTGAATACAACAGGTGTAGTAGACCTTACAGTGAAATGCTGAATACAACAGGTGTAGTAGACCTTACAGTGAAATGCTGAATACAACAGGTGTAGTAGACCTCACAGTGAAATGCTGAATACAACAGGTGTAGTAGACCTTACAGTGAAATGCTGAATACAGCAGGTGTAGTAGACCTCACAGTGAAATGCTGAATACAACAGGTGTAGTAGACCTCACAGTGAAATGCTGAATACAACAGGTGTAGTAGACCTCACAGTGAAATGCTGAATACAACAGGTGTAGTAGACCTCACAGTGAAATGCTGAATACAACAGGTGTAGTAGAGCTCACAGTGAAATGCTGAATACAACAGGTGTAGTAGACCTCACAGTGAAATGCTGAATACAACAGGTGTAGTAGACCTCACAGTGAAATGCTGAATTCAACAGGTGGAGTAGACCTCACTTACACACCCTAACCAAGTTTTAAGAAAAATAGGTAAGAAAAATACCTAAATAAATAAATGTAACAAATAATTAAAGAGCAGCAGTAAAATAACAATAGTGAGGCTATATACAGGGGGTACTGGTACAGAGTCAATGTGGAGGCTATATACAGGGGGTACTGGTACAGAGTCAGTGTGGAGGCTATATACAGGGGGTACCGGTACAGAGTCAATGTGGAGGCTATATACAGGGGGTACCGGTACAGAGTCAATGTGGAGGCTATATACAGGGGGTACCGGTACAGAGTCAATGTGGAGGCTATATACAGGGGCTACCAGTACAGAGTCAATGTGGAGGCTATATACAGGGGGTACCTGTACAGAGTCAATGTGGAGACTATATACAGGGGGTACTGGTACAGAGTCAATGTGGAGACTATATACAGGGGGTACCTGTACAGAGTCAATGTGGAGGCTATATATATGTGGGGCAATGCAAATAGTAGCCATTTGACTAGATTGTTAGAGAGTCTTATGGTTAGGGCTGTAGAAGCTGTTTAGAAGCCTTTTGGACCTAGACTTGGAGCTCCAGGTTGTAGAGAGAACAGACTATGACCGGGGTGGCTGGGGTCTTTGACAATTTTTGGGGCCTTTCACTGACACCGCCTGGTATAGAGGTCATGGATGGCAGGAAGCTTGGCCCCAGTGATTTACTGGGCCGTACGCACTACCCTCTGTAGGGTAGTGTGGATGCCGTGCAGTTGCCATACCAGGCTGTGATGCAACCAGTCAGGATGCTCTCGATGGTGCAGCTGTAGAACCTTTCGAGGACCTGAGGACCAAATCTATATAATATAAACATGTGTTGATATAAACGGTGACATGTTGTGCTGAAGGACTCTCTGAAGTGATGTCATGTTAGCCGCATCACACCTCATCTCGTACCCAGACACTTCCGCCCAAATGCACAGAAGGTCTGGAGGACCAATGCTTCAAACTTCACCTTCATTAGTTAGGGTTCCGTTCAAAATCACATTTTAAGAAGATACATTGTGGAAATGGGGTAAGGTTTAGCAATAATGATGACTCTGTGACTGTGGTAACCAGTGACGATGACAAATACTTTACTCAGTAAGGTCACTCCTATAGAATGCGATGGTTGCTCCCACTAAGGCAAACTTTGAAAGGTTGATATCCAAGGTTCTGTGTTCAATAGACTGGAGAAGACTTTACACCAAGAAACACTTTACCTTTGATGAACCCCCCCCCAAACTAAAGACATTGAAAGTGCCCCTTTCTTTTCAAACCAAGTTACATGTTTTCCTCAGTACACCCACCATACAACAACAAAAAGCCACACCGCACAGTGCTGGGCTCAGTCAGGTCTTTGACACATTCAGTCCCCCGCTGAAAGATCAGCCACAAAATGTTGGCACCATTGATAGCAGGTTGTAATCGAGCCCCGGTCTCCATGGGAACAGAAGAGGACTGGTGCCTGGTGCCTTAAGTCTCAGGTTGGACTAGTTCAAATGATTTTGGTTCTTAATAAGCTATTTATTCACACTTTATGTAGCGTCCTGTAACACTATTCACAGTACCTCCAGCAGGAAGAGAGGCAAGAGCCATTGGTCCTCCAGCTCAGGGACAAGCTACACTATTCACAGTCCTGAGTAATGTTCAATGAATTACATTGCTGGACTTTTCAAACTTCATGTACAGTTGAAGTCAGAAGTTAACATACACCTGAGCCAAATACATCTCAACTCAGTTTTTCCACAAATTCCCTGTCTTAGGATCAAATTCCCTGTTTTAGGATTATAACGATGAGACCAAGGCGCAGCGTGGTAAGTTAACTCTTTAATAAAGAGAGAACACTGAACAAAACAACCAAATGAACCGTGAAGCAATCGTGCAGAACAAGCAACTAAATATAGAATAACAACCCACAAACTATCCAAGGAATATGGCTGCCTAAATATGGTCCCCAATCAGAGACAACGATAAACAGCTGCCTCTGATTGAGAACCAATCTAGGCAACCATAGACATATAAACACCTAGACCAGGCAATCCCATAAACATACAACAACAAAAAACCCTAGACAATACAAAACTAGACAAACCACCCTTGTCACACCCTGACCTAAACAAATAATGAAGAAAACAAAAATAACTACGGTCAGGGCGTGAAGTGTGGGTGTAAATAATCAATAAATAACAGCAAATAAGGTTATCCAAACAATACTTTCATCTCTAGAGCAGTAAAATGATACACAAACATACAGTTGAAGTCGGACGTTTCCTTCTGGTTGGTCCTTCTGTAGCTCAGTTGGTAGAGCATGGCGCTTGTAACGCCAGGGTAGTGGGTTCGATTCCCGGGACCACCCATACGTAGAATGTATGCACACATGACTGTAAGTCGCTTTGGATAAAAGCGTCTGCTAAATGGAATATATTATTATTATATTAAAGTTTACATACACCTTGGCCAAATACATTTAATCAGAGTAAAGATTCCCTGTCTTAGGTCAGTTAGGATCAACACTTTATTTTAAGAATGTGAAATGTCAGAATAATAGTAGTAGAGAGAATGATTTATTTCATCTTTTATTTTCTTTCATCACATTCTCGGTGGGTCAGAAGTTTACATACACTCAATTAGTATTTGGTAGCATTGCCTTTTACATTGTTTAACTTGGGTCAAACATTTCAGGTAGCCTTCCACAAGCTTCCCACAATAAGTTGGGTGAATTTTGGCCCATTCCTCCTGACAGAGCTGGTGTAACTGAGTCAGGTTTGTAGGCCTCCTTGCTCACACACGCTTTTTCAGTTCTACCCACAAATCTTCCATAGGATTGAGGTCAGGGCTTTGTGATGGTCACTCCAATACCTTGACTTTGTTGTCTTGAAGCCATTTTTCCACAACTTTGGAAGTATGCTTTTTCAGTTCTGCTCACAAATCGACCTGGATATTGATAATAATAGAACATATATAACAGGTGGGTCTAATCCTGAATGCTGATTGGTTAAAACTGCATTCCAGCCAGTGTTTATTCCACAAATTACCATTCAGGATTAGACCATATTATTATTATCACTGCGTTGTTGGGAAAGTGCTCTCAAGAATTTCACTGTTTTACACGTTATATCCTGTGCACATGGCGAATAAACATTGAAACTTGATTTAGTAGGTTATATACAGAGCTGTATTGTGTAAAACCAGCAGTCATCCAGGGGCTGTGTGTGTGTGTGTGTGTGTGTGTGTGTGTGTGTGTGTGTGTGTGTGTGTGTGTGTGTGTGTGTGTGTGTGTGTGTGTGTGTGTGTGTGTGTGTGTGTGTGTGTGTGTGTGTGTGTGTGTGTGTGTGTGTGTGTCTGTGTCCGCGTGTGCGCGTGTGCGCGTGTGCGCGTGACCTAACGTTCGCAGGCAGACTGCTGACGAGGAGGTGGTGGGTTTTCTACAATAGAGGGGAAATAGAGAATAACCAAATGAATTCTACTCGATGGGAGATCGACCCACTTTGGCTTTTTGCAAAGTCATACATTTACTGAAGACTGAAGAGAGACATTAGAGACAGTGTGAGGATAGAAAACTAATGACTTAAACTGCCATTTCAAATGTCTGACCTTGTCACTCTATTTGACAAGGATGGAAGCAGAGAAAAGTGATCCATGTCAAATTCATAGACAGCGGTACACTATATATACAAAGGTATGTGGACATCCCTTCAAATGAGTGGATTTGGCTATTTCAGCCACACCCGTTGGTGCAATCTCCATAGACAAACATTGGCAGTAGAAAAAGGCCTTACTGAAGAGCTCAGTGACTTTCAACATGGCCCAGTCATAGGATGCCACCTTTCCAACAAGTCAGTTTTTCACATTTTTGCCCTGCTAGAGCTGCTCAGGTCGACTGTAGTGGAAACGTCTAGGAGCAACAACGGGTTAGCCGCGAAGTGGCAGACCACACAAGCTCACAGAATGGGACCGCACAGTGCTGAAGCAAAAAAATCTTCTGTCCTCGGTTGCAACACTCACTACCGAGTTCCAAACTGCCTCTGGAAGCAACGTCAGCACAAGAACTGTTCCGTCAGGAGCTTCATGAAATGGGTTTCCATGGGTGAGCAGCCGCACACAAGCCTCAGATCACCATATGCAATGCCAAGCGTCGGCTGGAGTGGTGTAAAGCTCGCCGCCATTGGACTCTGGATCAGTG
>NC_060175.1:105313867-105326367 GCF_021184085.1 Oncorhynchus gorbuscha | reverse complement strand
AATTATACTAAATTAGTAGATTATATTGCCTATCTACCTAATGATGAATGAACTGTCTGTAAGTCACTCCGAACAAGAGTGTCTCATGTCAAGTAAACAGATGTCTGGCTTGATGCTTTGAACACACCACACCTGCAGTGTTTTCCATAGACGTTACAAATGCATAGGGGAGCATCCCAATACTGTCAGGAAGAAACGGAACCAAAAATGCCAATATTCACATCGATAAGTCATTTAAAATTCAATTTAAAAAACACACATTTCTGCTGACAGTCTGCTAACAATCTGCCAAACTCATAGAATATTCACGAAGCAGGGATCTGATTGGCTGTATTGATGTTGAGTATTATCAGGAAGGGCTTACTGAATAATGATTGGTTATATTATGTTTGACAGGCAGACCAGCGTTATGTTTATGTATGTGGCTGTATACGAGGCATGGGCAATGTATGTATTGTATATACAGTATTCTAGTGAGTAGAATACTGTATATATGTCTAGTGTGTAGTGTATTGTATATAATGAATATAGTGTAGCGTGTAGTGTATTGTATATATTTCTACTAGATATTCATGTTTATCCTATTAGATATTCATGTTTATCCTATTAGATATTCATGTTTATCCTATTATATATTCATGTTTATCCTATTAGATATTCATGTTTATCCTATTAGATATTCATGTTTATCCTATTAGATATTCATGTTTATCATATTATATATTCATGTTTATCATATTAGATATTCATGTTTATCCTGTTAGATATTCATGTTTATCCTATTAGATATTCATGTTTATCATATTAGATATTAATGTGTATCATATTAAATATGCATGTTTATCCTGTTAATTATTCATGTTTATCCTGTTAATTATTCATGTTTATCCTATTATATATTAGATATTCATGTTTATCCTATTATATATTAGATATTCATGTTTATCCTATTATATATTAGATATCCATGTTTATCCTATTAGATATTAGATATCCATGTTTATCCTATTATATATTAGATATTCATGTTTATCCTATTATATATTAGATATTCATGTTTATCCTATTATATATTAGATATTCATGTTTATCCTATTATATATTAGATATTCATGTTTATCCTATTATATATTAGATATTAATGTTTATTTCATTATATATTCATGTTTATCCTATTAGATATTAATGTTTATTTATTAAATATTCATGTTTATCCTGTTAATTATTCATGTTTATCCTGTTAATTATTCATGTTTATCTTATTATATATTAATGTTTATTTATTAGATATTCATGTTTATCCTATTAGATATTCATGTTTATCATATTAGATATTCATGTTTATCCTGTTAATTATTCATGTTTATCCTATTAGATATTCATGTTTATCCTGTTAATTATTCATGTTTATCCTATTAGGCCAAGTGATGAGGTCATCATGAGACAGAATTTAGTACACTGTTAATTATTCATGTTTTCCTATTAGATATTCATGTTTATCTGTTAATTATTCATGTTTTCCTATTAGATATTCATGTTTATCTAGTGTTAGGGATTAGGGTTCATGTTTATCCTATTATGTCAAGTGTGTAGTGTCATCATGAGACAGTTTGTAGTGTGTAGGGAATAGGGTTCCATTAGCTACGCAGTATGTCTAGTGTGTAGGGAATAGGGTTCCATTAGCTACGCAGTATGTCTAGTGTGTAGTGTGTAGGGAATAGGGTTCCATTAGGTACGCAGTATGTCTAGTGTGTAGTGAATAGGGTTCCATTAGGTACGCAGTATGTCTAGTGTGTAGTGTGTAGTGTGTAGTGTCTAGTGTGTAGGGAATAGGGTTCCATTAGCTACGCAGTGTGTCTAGTGTGTAGTGAATAGGGTTCCATTAGCTACGCAGTATGTCTAGTGTGTAGTGTGTAGTGTGTAGTGTCTAGTGTGTAGTGTGGGAATAAGGTTCCATTAGCTACGCAGTATGTCTAGTGTGTAGTGTGTAGGGAATAGGGTTCCATTAGGTACGCAGTATGTCTAGTGTGTAGTGTGTAGTGTGTAGTGTGTAGGGAATAGGGTTCCATTAGCTACGCAGTATGTCTAGTGTGTAGTGTGTAGGGAATAGGGTTCCATTAGCTACGCAGTATGTCTAGTGTGTAGTGTGTAGGGAATAGGGTTCCATTAGCTACGCAGTATGTCTAGTGTGTAGTGTGTAGGGAATAGGGTTCCATTACTGTGTAGTGTGTAGGGAATAGGGTTCCATTAGCTACGCAGTATGTCTAGTGTGTAGGGAATAGGGTTAGCTACGCAGTATGTCTAGTGTGTAGGGAATAGGGTTAGCTACGCAGTATGTCTAGTGTGTAGGGAATAGGGTTAGCTACGCAGTATGTCTAGTGTGTAGGGAATAGGGTTAGCTACGCAGTATGTCTAGTGTGTAGGGAATAGGGTTAGCTACGCAGTATGATTTAAAGACGTCAAGACTTCAAGCTGTTCTGTTCTATTCTGGTTTATTTCTGTTGTCCAGCTATTTATATCCTCATCATGACAACATTGTCTTCTAACAAGACTGTGTGTGTGTGTGTGTGTGTGTGTGTGTGTGTGTGTGTGTGTGTGTGTGTGTGTGTGTGTGTGTGTGTGTGTGTGTGTGTGTGTGTGTGTGTGTGTGTGTGTGTGTGTGTGTGTGTGTGTGTGTGCGTGCGTGCATGTGTTTCTGGTCTTCTACCTTAATCATTAGCTTGTCTGCTAAGAAGACATAACTGAACACAACACGGCGAGGGCTGATGAAGAGATGAGCCTCTCCAACTCTAACTGCTACTGTGGTTTGTACCAAAGCATTGGAAATAGTACCAGTCAAAAGTTTGGACACACATTGGCTACCAGGGCTATCTGCATTGTGTCCCACCACCCCCTCTTTTACGTTACTGCTACTCTCTGTTTATCATATATGCATAGTCACTTTAACCATATCTACATGTACATACTACCTCAATTAGCCGGTGCCTGTGTATAGCATTTATGATACCTCATTCATTTGTTTATAAAAACGGTATAACCATAGTATAAAGTGTATTACACAGTTAGTCCTATAGCTAACAGTTAGTCCTATAGCTAACAGTTAGTCCTACAGCTAACAGTTAGTCCTACAGCTAACAGTTAGTCCTACAGCTAACAGTTAGTCCTACAGCTAACAGTTAGTCCTACAGCTAACAGTTAGTCCTATAGCTAACAGTTAGTCCTATAGCTAACAGTTAGTCCTATAGCTAACAGTTAGTACAGCCTAGTTCTAGCTAACAGTTAGTCCTACAGCTAACAGTTAGTCCTATAGCTAACAGTTAGTCCTATAGCTAACAGTTAGCTCCTACAGCTAACAGTTAGTCCTATAGCTAACAGTTATAGAACAGTGAGGAGAACTGTGAGGAGCTGTCCATTTGTAGAACAGTGTGGAGAACTGTGAGGAGCTGTCCATTGTAGAACTGTATGGAGAACTGTGAGGAGCCCAGCCAGTGTAAGAACTGTGTGGACAACTTTGAGGAGCTGACCATTTAGAACAGTGTGGAGAACAGTGAGGAGCTGTCCATTGTAGAACAGTGTGGAGAACAGTGAGGAGCTATCCATTGTAGAAGAGTGTGGGAGAACTGTGATGAATGGCCCATTGTAGAACAGTGTGGAGAACAGTGAGGAGCTGTCCATTGTAGAGCAGTGTGGAGAACTGTGAGGAGCTGTCCATTGTAGAACAGTGAGGAGCTGTCCATTGTAGAACAGTGAGGAGAACTGTGAGGAGCTGTCCATTGTAGAACTGTGTGGAGAACTGTGAGGAGCTGACCATTGTAGAACAGTGTGGAGAACAGTGAGGAGCTGTCCATTGTAGAACAGTGTGGAGAACAGTGATGAGCTGTCCATTGTAGAACAGTGAGGAGAACTGTGAGGAGCTGTCCATTGTAGAAAGAGTGTGGAGAACTGTGATGAATGGCCCATTGTAGAACAGTTTGGAGAACAGTGAGGAGCTGTCCATTGTAGAACGGTGTGGAGAACTGTGAGGAGCTGTCCATTGTAGAACAGTGAGGAGCTGTCCATTTGTAGAACAGTGAGGAGAACTGTGAGGAGCTGTCCATTGTAGAACAGTGTGGAGAACTGTGAGGAGCTGTCCATTGTAGAACAGTGAGGAGAACTGAGGAGCTGTCCATTGTAGAACAGTGTGGAGAACTGTGAGGAGCTGTCCATTGTAGAACAGTGTGGAGAACAGTGAGGAGCTGTCCATTTGTAGAACAGTGTGGAGAACAGTGAGGAGCTGTCCATTTGTAGAACAGTGTGGAGAACAGTGAGGAGCTGTCCATTTGTAGAACAGTGTAGGGAGAACATTGAGGAGCTGTCCAGTGTAGAACAGTGTGGAGCTTGTCCATTTTGTAGAACAGTGAGGAGCTGTCAATTGTAGAACAGTATGGAGAACAGTGAGGAGCTGTCCATTGTAGAATAGTGTGGAGAACAGTGAGGAGCTGTGTTAGAACAGTGTGGAGAACATTGAGGGCTGTCATTGTAGAACAGTTTGGAGAACAATGAGGGCTGTCCATTATGGGAGCAGTGAGCTGTCCATTGTAGAACAGTGAGGAGAACTGTGAGGCTGTCCATTGTAGGGCTGTGTGGAGAACTGTGAGGAGCTTTGGAGCCATTGTAGAACAGTGTGGAGAACAGTGAGGAGCTGTCCATTGTAGAACAGTGTGGAGAACAGTGATGAGCTGTCCATTGTAGAACAGTGAGGAGAACTGTGAGGAGCTGTCCATTGTAGAAAAGAGGAGAACTGTGATGAATGGCCCATTGTAGAACAGTTTGGAGAACAGTGAGGAGCTGTCCATTGTAAACGGTGTGGAGAACTGTGAGGAGCTGTCCATTTGTAGAACAGTGAGGAGCTGTCCATTGTAGAACAGTGAGGAGAAGTGAGGAGCTGTCCATTTGTAGAGAACAGTGGAGACTGTGGGAGCTATCCATTGTAGAACAGTGAGGAGACTGGAGCTGTCCATTGTAGAACGGTGTGTGGAGTGAGGAGCTGTCCATTGTAGGAACAGTGTGGAGAACAGTGAGGCTGGAGAGACTGTGGAGAGGAGCTGTCCATTGTAGAACAGTGTGGAGAACAGTGAACATTGAGGGAGAACTGTCCATTTGTAGAACAGTGAGGAGCTGTCCATTGTAGAACAGTGAGGAGAACTGTGAGGAGGAGCTGTCCATTGTAGAACAGTGAACTGGAGAACTGTCCATTGAGACAGTGAGGGCTGTCCATTGTAGAACAGTGAGGGAGAACTGTGACTGTGAGGAGCTGTCCATTGTAGAACAGTGTGTGAGAACTGTGAGGAGCTGTCCATTGTAGAACAGTGTGGAGAACAGTGAGGAGCTGTCCATTGTAGAACAGTGGAGAACAGTGAGGAGCTGAATCCATTGTAGAACAGTGTGGAGAACAAGAACAGTGAGGAGCTGTCCATTGTAGAACAGTGCTGGAGAACAGTGAGGAGCTGTCCATTGTAGAAACAAAGGCTGTGGAGAACATTGGAGGAGCTGTCCATTGGAGAACAGTGTCAGTGAACTGTGTGGAGCTGCTCCATTGTAGAACTGTGGAGAACTGTGAGCTGTCAATTGTAGAACAGGCTGTATGGAGAACAGTGAGGAGCTGTCCATTGTAGAATGGAGAAGTGTGGTAGAACAGTGTGGAGAACTGTGTCCATTGTAGAACAGTGTGGAGAACATTGAGGAGCTGTCCATTGTAGAACAGTAGAACAATTGGAGAACAGTGAGGAGCTGTCCATTGTAGAACAGTGTGGAGAACTGTGATGAATGGCCCATTGAGGAGTAGAACAGTGACCGTGTGGAGAACTGTGAGGAGCTGTCCATTGTAGAACTGTGGAGAACTGTGAGGAGCTGACCATTGTAGAACAGAACTGTGAGGAGCTGACCATTGTAGAACAGTGGAGAGCTGTCCATTGTAGAACAGTGTGGAGAACAGTGATGAGCTGTCCATTGTAGAACAGTGAGGAGAACTGTGAGGAGCTGTCCATTGTAGAACAGTGTGAGAGTGTGAGGAGGACCAGAACTGTGTGGAGAACTGTGAATGGCCCATTTGTAGAACAGTGAGGAGAACTGTGAGGAGCTGTCCATTGTAGAACTGTGTGGAAAGAACTGTGAGGAGCTGTCCATTGGTAGAACAGTGAGGAGCTGTCCATTGTAGAACAGTGTGGAGAACTGTGATGAATGAGCCCATTGTAGAACAGTTGGAGAACTGTGAGGAGCTGTCCATTGGAGAACAGTGAGGAGCTGAACAGTGAGGAGAACTGTGAGGAGCTGTCCATTGTAGAACAGTGTGGGAGAACAGTGATGAAGCTGTCCATTGTAGAACAATGTGGAGAACAGTGAGGAGCTGTCCATTGTGGCAAAGAACAGTGTGGAGAACAGTGTGAGGAATGGCCCATTGTAGAACAGTGTGGATAACAGTGTGAGGAGCTGTCCATTGTAGAACAATGTGGAGAACAGTGAGGCGCTGTCCATTGTAGAAAGAGTGTGGAGAACTGTGATGAATGGCCCATTGTAAAAGATGGAGAACAGTGAGGAGCTTATGCCATTGTAGAACAGTGTGGAGAACTGTGAGGAGCTGTCCATTGAGAACAGTGAGGAGCTGTCCATTGTAGAACAGTGAGGAGAACAGTGAGGAGCTGTCCATTTTAGAACAGTGTGGAGAACAGTGATGAGCTGTCCATTGTAGAAAGAGTGTGGAGAACTGTGATGAATGGCCCATTGTAGAACAGTGTGGAGAACTGTGAGGAGCTGTCCATTGTAGAACTGTGTGGAGAACTGAGGAGCTGACCATTGTAGAACTGTGTGGAGAACTGTGAGGAGCTGACCATTGTAGAACAGTGGAGAACAGTGAGGAGCTGTCCATTTGTAGAACAGTGTGGAGAACTGTGATGAACAGTAGAACAGTGGGAGAACAGTGAGGAGCTGTCATTGTAGAACAGTGAGGAGAACTGAGGGAGCTGTCCATTGCAGAAAGAGTGGAGAACTGTGATGAATGGCCCATTGTAGAACAGTGGAGAACAGTGAGGAGCTGTCCATTGTAGAAAGAGTGTGGAGAACTGTGATGAATGGCCCATTGTAGAACAGTGAGGAGAACTGTGAGGAGCTGTCAATTGTAGAACAGTGAGGAGAACTGTGAGGAGCTGTCCATTGTAGAACTGTGTGGAGACTGTGAGGAGCTGACCATTGTAGAACTGTGTGGAGAACTGTGAGGAGCTGACCAGAACAGTGTGGAGAACAGTGAGGAGCTGTCCATTGTAGAACAGTGTGGAGAACAGTGAGGAGCTGTCCATTGTAGAAAGAGTGTGGAGAACTGTGATGAATGGCCCATTGTAGAACAGTGTGGAGAACAGTGAGGAGCTGACCATTGTAGAACTGTGTGGAGAACTGTGAGGAGCTGACCATTGTAGAACAGTGGAGAACAGTGAGGAGCTGTCCATTGTAGAACAGTGTGGGAGAACAGTGAGGAGCTGTCCATTGTAGAAAGAGTGTGGAGAACTGTGATGAATGGCCCATTGTGAACAGTGTGGAGAACAGTGAGGAGCTGTCCATTGTAGAACAGTGTGGAGAACTGTGAGGAGCTGTCCATTGTAGAACAGTGAGGAGCTGTCCATTGTAGAACAGTGAGGAGAACTGTGAGGAGCTGTCCATTGTAGAACTGTGTTGAGAACTGTGAGGAGCTGACCATTGTAGAACAGTGTGGAGAACAGTGAGGAGCTGTCCATTGTAGAACAGTGTGGAGAACAGTGAGGAGCTGTCCATTGTAGAAAGAGTGTGGAGAACTGTGATGAGCTGTCCATTGTAGAACAGTGAGGAGAACTGTGAGGAGCTGTCCATTGTAGAACAGTGTGGAGAACTGTGAGGAGCTGTCCATTGTAGAACTGTATGGAGAACTGTGAGGAGCTGACCATTGTAGAAGACAACTTTGAGGAGCTGACCATTTTAGAACAGTGTGGAGAACAGTGAGGAGCTGTCCATTGTAGAACAGTGTGGAGAACAGTGAGGAGCTGTCCATTGTAGAAAGAGTGTGGAGAACTGTGATGAATGGCCCATTGTAGAACAGTGGAGAACAGTGAGGAGCTGTCCATTGTAGAGCAGTGTGGAGAACTGTGAGGAGCTGTCCATTGTAGAACAGTGAGGAGCTGTCCATTGTAGAACAGTGAGCTGTCCATTGTAGAACTGTGTGGAGAACTGTGAGGAGCTGTCCATAGAACAGTGTGGAGAACAGTGAGGAGCTGTCCATTGTAGAACAGTGTGGAGAACAGTGATGAGCTGTCCATTGTAGAACAGTGAGGAGAACTGTGAGGAGCTGTCCATTGTAGAAAGAGTGTGGAGAACTGTGATGAATGGCCCATTGTAGAACAGTGAGGAGAACAGTGAGGAGCTGTCCATTGTAGAACGGTGTGGAGAAGTGAGGAGCTGTCCATTGTAGAACAGTGAGGAGCTGTCCATTGTAGAACAGTGAGGGAGAACTGTGAGGAGCTGTCCATTGTAGAACAGTGTGGAGAACTGTGAGGAGCTGTCCATTGTAGAACAGTGAGGAGAACTGTGAGGAGCTGTCCATTGTAGAACAGTGTGGAGAACTGTGAGGAGCTGTCCATTGTAGAACAGTGTGGAGAACGGGTGAGGAGCTGTCCATTGTAGAACAGTGTGGAGAACTGTGAGGAGCTGTCCATTGAGAACAGTGGAGAACAGTGAGGAGCTGTCCATTGTAGAACAGTGAGGAGCTGTCCATTTGTTGGGCTGTCCATGGTAGAACAGTGAGCTGTCCATTGAGAACTAGTGTGGAGAACAGTGAGGAGCTGTCCCATTGTAGAACAGTGTGGAGAACAGTGTGGAGAACATTGAGGAGCTGTCCATTGTAGAACAGTTTGGAGAACAGTGAGGAGCTGTCCATTGTGTGAGGAGCTGTCCATTGTAGAACAGTAGGGGAGAACTGTGAGAGCTGTCCATTGTAGAACTGTGTGGAGAACTGTCCATTGTAGAACAGTGTGGAGAACAGTGAGGAGCTGTCCATTGTAGAACAGTGTGGAGAACAGTGATGAGCTGTCCATTGCAGGCAGTGAGGAGAGGAGGAGCTGTCCATTGTAGAAAGAGTGTTGTAGAAGTGGCCCATTGTAGAACAGTGGAGAACAGTGAGGAGCTGTCCATTGTAGAACAGTGTGGAGAACTGTGAGGAGCTGTCCATTGTAGAACAGTGTGGAGCTGTCCATTGTAGAACAGTGAGGAGCTGTCAGGAGCTGCTGTCCAGTGTAGTGAACAGTGTGTGGAGAACAGTGAGGAGCTGTCCATTGTAGAACAGTGTGGAGAACAGTGAGGAGCTGTCCATTGTAGAACAGTGTGGAGAACATTGAGGAGCTGTCCATTGTAGAACAGTGTGGAGAACAGTGAGGAGCTGTCCATTGTTGGAGAACAGTGAGGAGCTGTCCATTGTAGAACAGTGTGGAGAACAGTGAGGAGCTGTCCATTGTAGAACAGTGTGGAGAACATTGAGGAGCTATCATTGTAGAACAGTTTGGAGAACAGTGAGGAGCTGTCCATTGTAGAACAGTGAGGAGAACTGTGAGGAGCTGTCCATTGTAGAACAATGTGGAGAACAGTGAGGAGCTGTCCATTGTAGAACAGTTTGGAGAACAGTGAGGAGCTGTCCATTGTAGAAAGAGTGTGGAGAACTGTGAGGAGCTGTCCATTGTAGAACAGTGAGGAGAACAGTGAGGAGCTGTCCATTGTAGAACAGTGAGGGGAACAGTGAGGAGCTGTCCATTGTAAAACAGTGTGGAGAACATTGAGCTGTCCATTGTAGAACAGTTTGGAGAACATTGAGAGCTGTCCATTATTGTAGAACCGTGAGGAGAACAGTGAGTTGTCCATTGTAGAACAGTGTGGAGAACAGTGAGGGCTGTCCATTGTAGAAGAGTGTGGAGAACTGTGATGAATGGCCCATTGTAGAACAGTGTGGAGAACAGTGAGGAGCTGTCCATTGTAGAACAGTGTGGAGAACTGTGAGGAGCTGTCATCTTAGAACAGTGAGGAGCTGTCCATTGTAGAACAGTGAGGAGAACTGTGAGGGCTGTCCATTGTAGAACAGTGTGGAGAACAGTGTGACTGTCCATTGTAGAACAGTGTGAAGGAACAGTGAGGAGCTGTCCATTGTAGAACAGTGTGGGAGAACAGTGAGAGCTGTCCACAGTTGGATAACCTTAGGAACAATGTGAGGGAACAGTGAGGAGCTGTCCATTGTAGAAGAGTATGGAGAACTGTGATGAATGGCCCATTGTAGGAGCAGTGTGGAGAACAGTGAGGGCTGTCCATTGTAGAACAGTGTGGAGAACTGTGAGGAGCTGTCCATTGTAGAACAGTGAGGAGCTGTCCATTGTATGGACAGCGAGGGAGGGCTGTGAGGAGCTGTCCATTGTATGGAACAGTGTGGAGAACAGTGATGAGCCAGTCCATTGTAGAACAGTGAGGAGACCTGTGAGGAGCTGTCCATTGCAGAACAGTGAGGAGAACTGTGAGGAGCTGTCCATTGTGTAGAACAGTGTGGAGAACTGGGTGAGGAGCGCTGTCCATTGTAGAACAGTGTGGAGAACAGTGAGGAGCTGTCCATTGTGGTAGAACAGTGTGGAGAACAGTGAGGAGCCGTCCATTTGTAGAAGCAGCTGTGTGAGAACATTGAGGAGCTGGGTCCATTGTAGAACAGTGTGGAGCTGTCCATTTGCAGAATCGGTGAGGAGCTGTCTGTTGTAGAACAGTGTGGAGAACAGTGGGGAGCTGTCCATTGTAGAATAGTGTGGAGAACAGTGAGGAGCTGTCCATTGTAGAACAGTGTGGAGAAATGAACATTGAGGAGCTGTCCATTGTAGAACAGTTTGGAGAACAGTGAGGGCGTCGGTCCATTGTAGAACAGTGAGGAGCTGTCCATTGTAGAACAGTGAGGAGAACTGTGAGGAGCTGTCCATTGTAGAACTGTGGAGAACTGAGGAGCTGACCATTGTAGAACAGTAGTGGAGAACAGTGAGAGCTGTCCATTGTAGAACAGTGTAGGAACAGTGATGAGCTGTCCATTGTAGAACAGTGAGGAGAACTGTGAGGAGCTGTCCATTGTAGAAGAGCTGTGGAGAACTGTGATGAATGGCCCATTGTAGAAACAGTTTGGAGAACAGTGAGAGCTGTCCATTGTAGAACATGGTGTGGAGAACAGTGGCGGGAGCTGTCCATTGTAGAACAGTGAGGAGCTGTCCATTGTAGAACATGGTGTGGAGAACGGTGAGGAGCTGTCCATTGCTCAGGAACAGTGTGGAGGGCATGAGGAGCTGTCCA
The DNA here is from genome assembly GCF_021184085.1 of Oncorhynchus gorbuscha. Taxonomy (NCBI): domain Eukaryota; kingdom Metazoa; phylum Chordata; class Actinopteri; order Salmoniformes; family Salmonidae; genus Oncorhynchus; species Oncorhynchus gorbuscha. The sequence continues at coordinate 105,315,009 of NC_060175.1, read as the reverse complement.
TTGTAGAACAGTGAGAGAACTGTGATGAGCTGCTCCATTGTAGGAGCAGGTGTGGAGAACTGCGAGGAGCTGTCCATTGTAGAACAGTGTGGAGAACAGTGTGGAGCTGTCCATTGCAGAGACAGTGTGGAGAACTGTGAGGGCTGCTCCATTGAGCAGAACAGTGTGGAGAACAGTGAGAGCTGTCCATTGTAGAACAGTGTGAGCAGCTGTGAGGGAGCTGTCTCCATTGTAGAACAGTGTGGAGCTTTGTCAGGCTGCAGACGATGAGGAAGCTGCACTGGGATGAGAACATTATTCTTTGAAACAGTGAGGAGCTGTCCATTGTAGAACAGTGTGGAGAACAGTGAGGGCTGTCCGACTAACGCATTCAGGAGTGGAGGAACAGTGAGGGCTTTCTGATTGTAAAACAGTGTTTGAGAACTGTGTGGAGCTGTCCCATTGTAGAAGAGTGCAGGAGCTGTCATTGGAGAACAGTGAGGAGCTGTCCATTGTAGAACAGTGAGGGAGAACTGTGAGGGCTGTCCATTGTAGAACGAGTGTGGGAGAACAGTGAGGAGCTGTCCAGTAGTAGAACCCAGCTTTGGAGAACAGTGAGGGCTGTCCATTGTGAGAAAGAGTGTGGAGAACTGTGAGGCGGCTTGCTCCATTTGTGTAGGGCAGTGATCTGGAGAACAGTGGCGGGAGCTGTCCATTTGTAAGAGACAGTGTGTGAGAACAGTGAGGGGCTGTCCATTGTAGAGACATGGGGTGGAGAACGGTGAGGAGCTGTCCATTGCTCAGGAACAGTGTTGGAGAACATTGAGAGCTTTGTCCATTGTCTTGAACCGTGAGGAGAACAGTGAGGAGTTGTCCATTGTAGAACAGGTGTGGAGAACAGTGCGGGCTGTCCATTGCTGAAGACAGTGTGGAGCTGTCATTGCAAGACAGTGTTGAGAACTGTGATGACTGGCCCATTGAGAGAACAGTGGAGAACAGTGAGAGCTGTCCATTGTAGAAGGGCTGATTGTGGAGAAGCTGTGAGGGAGCTGTCCATTGTAGAACAGTGAGGAGCTGTCCCATTTGTATAGAACAGTGAGGAGAACTGTGAGGCTGTCCATTTGTAGAACAGTGTGGAGAACAGTGATGAGCTGTCCATTGTA